>NC_143489.1:25150000-25455153 GCF_027475165.1 Benincasa hispida | reverse complement strand
TGGATAATACCTTTCGCAACACTATCAAGTTCGATAATACCTCCACGATATCTACTTTTGGAAAGGGAAAAATCACTCTCCAAACCAAAGGATACATTATCCACACTATTTCCAATGTTCTTTTTATTCCATATTTGAAGATCAATTTACTGAATGTGGGTCAGTTGTAAGAGAAGGGTATGAGATCTTCATTAAAAACAAAGTATGCAAAGTCCAAGATGAGAAATTAGTGTTGATTGCTCAGGTGAACATGACATCGGACCGAATGTTTTCACTTTTATCTCCAAACCCTTATTCATTCATGTTTTTCAGTGAAAGTGAAGGATGAGGTTTGGTTATGGAATTTTCGTTATGGACATATAATTTTGGTAGGCTCAAAACCTTACAAATTAAAAGCCATTTTGAGATTTGTGAAGATTGTGTAGTTGGAAAACAACACAGAGATAGTTTTCGAAAGGAAAATCATGGAGAGCAAAGCAGGTTTTGGAGCTTATTTACTCCGATCTTTGTGGTCCCATAAATCCAACATCAAATGATGGTAAACGTTACTTTGTAACATTAATTGATGATTATGGTCAGAAAACTTGGGTTTATTTTTTGTAGAAAAAATTTGAAACATTTTAGCTTTTAAAAGCTTTAAAGAAAATGTTGAAAAGGAAGCAGAAATTCCAATAAAGATTCTTCGCAGTGATCACGGTGGTAAATACAACTCACAAGAATTTGAATTTTTTTGTGAGGAGCATGGTATTAAAAAGCAACTGATAGCAACATCTACGCCACAGCAAAATGGCATTTCAGAGAGGAAAATCGCACAATCATGAACATGGTGCGGTCTATGTTAAAGAGCAGCGAAGTTTAGAAAAATTGTTGGCCTGAAGTTGTCAGTTGGAGCATCCATGTGCTGAATAGAATTCCCACATTTGTTGTTCACGATCATACCCAAAAGAAGCTTGGAGTGGACAAACATCAAGTGTTATCATTTCAGAATTTTTTGCTGCATAGTATATGTACATGTTCTAGATCTAAAGAGTAAAGTTGACGACACAGGAGAAAAATCCATTTTAATCCATTTTTCTTGGTGTTTGTGAGCAATCAAAGGCGTACAAATTGTACAATCTAATCACCAGAAAATTGTCATCAATCGCGATATGTTTTCAATGAGGTAGAATTCTGGAGTCATGATGAATGCAAGTTTGAACAGCAAACTAAAGGATCTCTTAACGAAGAGTTCCATGAGCATGTACGGATCGCTCCAATTTCACTGTGACCGAAATACACCATATACATTCAAATGCACAATTATGCAAATAAACAATAATTAACGACATGCTTTGAACAAGAAATAACAAGGGAGAGAATTCTCGTACTAATTGAAGACGCTCTTCAAACTATGGAACTCAGCGCAGCGGAAGACCTCTACCTAAACAACCAACGCCGAGCAGATGCGTCGACTACAACAGCACGAATAACTGCAAATACATGAATGCGGCGGGGACAACACCACCAGAAAAGAGCCCCAGGTATTCTCGGAGTGAGAATCTAAAGCGTGGTCTTTGGTGAGTTTGGTAGAGGTAGGAGGAAGAACTGATCGTCTAAACGATAAGTAAGTGAGAGAGAATATGAAGCTATCGCATAGCAAAATGCTTATCACTTAGAAGAAACTACACGATTATGTAGATTTTACTGAACGATCGTTTAGAAAACAGTAGGCGATCGTTTAGCAAACACGACACACTATATGATCGTTTAGGAAAGCTAACCGATCGTTTAGGCGCTAGGTAGGCAATCGTTTAGGCGCGAGGTATATGATCGTTTAGGCACTGAGCGACTATCGCATAGGCTCTCAAGTTTAAGCAATCGATTACGTTTTCACACCAACGCCAACCTTCCAAACTTTTTCCGAACAATTCAAAATAAATCAAATTTCATTTTTATTCATCAGTTACAATAAGCAACGTTGTTCCCCTCTAACGCACGTCCGAGAGAGATTTTAGGTTAATTATCATATAATTAACCAATTAAATAATTAATAAATATAATCATATTATATTTTTACCCTATAGTTTGATATCACATATCTACTATAGTAATTTCTCCTCCACTTGATATAAATCATATTTATATCTAATTTCCTCTAAAATAATGTATCTCATACATTTAGCCAATTATATCATATATAATTAATCAGTTCAATTATATCATATATAATCGAATTTCCTCTAGTCAATTTGAACATTTCAAATTAACCTAAACACTGATTTTTGACTTTATCCAAGCTACCCAAGGGACCTAATGGATATGTGGCTCGAAGCTTCAAGGGTCCGTGAATAGCTGACTAAACTCTTTAACCACGAGATCCACCATTCGTTAACTGTCAGGCATTCCACTAAAGACTAACAGCTGAATTCTTCTTACCACAGATATATTTCTGTGTCCATCGGATATAACCAATCATGAGTACGATGACCCATCAAAGATACTCGTAAGTACAGTTGGGTCAAATTATCGTTTTGCCCCTGTAGTTACATCTTACTATATATGAACACCTCTCGGGTCAAGAGAAGGTGTGTGGCGCCACATCGTTCAAGTCCCGAAATCAGCCCTTAAGGGAGCTATCTATCTACTTACCCCTACTTCGGGGAAGGAGTGAATTCCATCTTGTGTAGCTGAGTTCCCAGCTCCCAAATCAGACGAATCCCCAAAATGGTAGGTTTGAATCGGCGACCTGGCCACTCGCACTCATATAAATCAAAGGACCGCCCTCAATAACAGGAGTTCTCAACTCACTCAAGATTGAGGTCATGTTACCTATGGTCATCCTAGTGAAGTAAAGTCTTTGTCATGAACAGTGTTATATAACGAGACGTTAACACTTTGTGGTCAGGTTTTATACAAACTCTTTGTATAGGACGCCCCCGCTCGCATGTCCCCAACACGAATGATCAGGATCGGACCATCTGTGACAAGTCACAACACTTGTGACCATTCCACAAAGCGGCCCGCATTCGCAGCGTTACCAGGATAAGGTTTCCCTTCTATATCCATATACTACAGACCATTTTGGTTATCACTCAAGACATGATCCACTTACTTGTCACCACATACATGCTTGCGTTATATACAGATAACTAGAGATTTTAAGTTTATTGGTTTGTGGTAAAACAAATAAAACATGCAACTAAGCAAAATACAAGATGTGAAGTAAAATATCATATATTATACAACACAAGCGTTCGTACAAACTATTTACAAACTACAGGACACGAAAGTTTAGGGCATCAACCCCAACACAAACCCCAGTTGATTTTGAAGATGGAGATGAAGGAACAAAGCAACATGTTGAAACAAATGAGAAGTAATTGCCAGTTAAGAAATTCTAGCTGTCAGTACAGTGGAAAGAGCTCGACGAGTCAAAAAAATGCCTACTTGGATGCAAAACTATATGGTTGCTGTAGCCATTGTCTAAGTACTACAAATTTGGTTTTGTTTCTTTATTCACATGACACACCATCAAAAGAGAAACTTTTTCCTCTTGTTTGGTTGATTCACTCTGATTTTACTTATTTAAATTAGTTTGATATTTTGACTGATAATGACCATACCTATGGCACCTATAACATTCAATATTTGACTTGTCTGCTGACTTTTGTTGATGAGTTGTTGAGTTATGGCCTCCTCATCTGTGTCCTCTTCCTCTTCCTTGAAATTTATTGTCTTGTTGCTACTAGTGGTGATGGTTTCATTGGGTGTTGCTTCTCTTCTCTTTGCCTCCGCCTCTACCTCCTGTAGATGTTGATGGATTTCCTATTGAAGTTTCAGGATTGAACAATCAAAAGCCTGAAATATGAAATTTATGACCTTCAGATCCTTCAATGTCATTCATTCGATTTCGGTCTTTTGTGCATTGTTTATTATTGTTGTTAATTCTGGTATTCCATCATAGACAATTTGTCAATATTCTTTTGATCTCAGGAAATTTTCCATTAGCATTCTCCAATGATCGTAATGACCATCGAAACGAGGAATCGCTGGTTGTATAAAGTTTTTAGAGGTCATTGTTACTAAGTTGAAACTGTCGTTAATTGCCGTTTACTTTTTAAATGAATCTGACTCTGATATCACTATTACAAAAATAGCAAAGTAAAGAGATAAAAGAAAGTGAAAATTGACTTGAACTTTTATTAAGCAAAGAAGTCTATTTACACCCGTACATATAGCGGATGAAAGCCAAAAACTAGCTAGAAACTAGAACTGATGCGTAATAACTAGGAAAGTGATTGCACAAACTCCAAAAGACTAGACATTAGCTACAAACTAGGACAACTGAAAATTTCACAACAGTATTGTCCGACCTTGGAAAATGTTGCTTTGAATTTTTATTCCTCATTTTTGTTTGCATTTTTGAAAGAAATTTCTCTTTCTCTTTCCATTAAAAAAAAAAAAAAAAAAAGAAAAAAAAAAAGAAAAAAAAAAAAAGAAAGGATTGACTCTTAGACCATGTGTTATTTGGTGGAGATGTGTGCATTGGCCTTTATTTTATGGAAAAAAGGATTTAGTACCATGGATATGAGATGTTCAATAAAAAGGGCCGGGGAATGACATTTCCATCCCATTGTTATCCCAAATCCCCATTTTTATAAAGTTCTCAATCCAGTTTCATAGGAATTGTCGCCTCATTATACAACGTATCAACTTTATCATTTTGGTATAGTTATGTTGAACTTGGTTCCTCCAAGTTCCTTCTTGGATCTCTGACCTTGCCTGGAATATCTAGTCTAATCTCTCTCTCTCTCTCTCTCTCTCTTTTTTTTTTTTTAAGATCTAGCTAGGTTTTGGGCGTGCATCCACTACAACTAAACAGAGTTAAACGCAAAATTTATGCTGTCCATCCTTTCTCAAGGGGCATAGGCATACAAACTTAGCTCTTTGGTCTGATAGAGATTAAATGAGAATTCCATTGGCAGCATTAAATTTATGTGAGTTGCGATGGAAGCTAAGTGTAATTCAACACTATTCAACTTGAGAGGACTATAAAGATATATCGCTAAAATTCTTGCCCACGCGGTTGTCAAATAGAGACAACATATGGATTCAATTGATGTCTTATTCAATAACTTCAAATGACAGTGTTTTCATTTATTTATTTGAAAAAGAAATATATTAAATCAATAATAATTTAAATACAAAGAAGGTTCTCATATGAAATATAGAGCACCAAGGGAAGAGGAAATACAAAAGAAATCACAGGGAAGCCAAGCCTCTGCCAATACAAGAGCATGAGTAATTCGGTTGTAGGCTCTATTACAAAAAGAAAACTTCAAAACATTCACCTGAAGGACAAGGAAAAGGATATTCTAAGCAACATTCGACATCTCAGATAAATATACAATCATTGTTAAGAATATTTTGATGATCTCCAAAGAATTCGATTCAATCTTCAAAGGGGATAGGAAACCTTCAAATCTATTTTTAATGCATCACAAGCCTTCTAGAGCTTTGATCAACCATTTTTTATGGGCAACTTTGAAGCCTAACAACATCTAGAGGAGCTAATCTAAACAAACCCTTAACTTGGGTATGGCTAGGTTGGTAAATAACCACCAAAGAGAGGTACAATGCAAGCTATTCAAGTCTCTTCAATTAATAAAATAAAAACAAGTTTTCACTGGTGTTTCAATCAAAACCCCCCTCCCCCCAAAGAAAAAGACCCCATTTAGCCATTGACTTGGTTCCCAATTACCGGTTGACTCGACATTTTCAAGACTTCTTCCTCCACCTTTGCCGCCATTGTAGGCTGCAAGAGGTGAAAAAAAACACACGCATTTGATTTAATCTTTGTTTATTTGTTTATTTTCACTAAAAGAAAATAAATGAATTTTCCAAGAAAGTTCCTCTTTTTGATCTCTCTCTCTTTTTCTTTGCTTCGCTCATTTCCTTGACTCTTCATTTGAGACCTTTCGTCATGACTGGTCGTCTCCTCCCTCTCTCCTTTCTCTTTCTCCATATCTTTTCTTCACTATAAATTTGGTTCATTCTAAGTCTTTTCAAGTCCAAACATTTCATCACTTTTTTTCCAATCTCTAAATTCTCTGAAACTCTCTTTGATTCTGTGTTTAAATCTTTCCAGCAATGAGGGTACGTACGACATGTCGATTTCTTTCTCTTCCATGGATTTGATTGATTTTTTCCCCTTTCTGGGTTCTGTTTTTCTGATACTTGTTTTTTGTTTGATTTTTGTGCAGAAAGTGGTTATGAAATTGGATGTTTCTGAAGAGAAAACTAAGCAAAAAGCTATGAGTGTTGTGTCTAGCCTATCAGGTATTCAATTTTAATTTTCTTTTGATTTTCTATTCTTTCTCTTTTGTTTGGTTTCTGAGGAGACTGAGGAAATGAAAATATATCATTGAAAACTTTTGTCCAGATCAAAATTTCATGTTCTGATTCATTGAATGAACCCATCATTTGTTCCTTGAAAAACAATATAAATTTGTTCTGTTCTGGAGAAATGCTCTGTTTTTGTCCAAATCAATAGAAATTTGTTCTTTTTCCTTTTTTTCATGAAAAATAGAAAGAACCCATTATTTTACAAGCAAAACAAAATAAAACCCATGTACCAAAATGATTCATCTTTCTATTTGTCTCCTGTTCGGCTTTTGAGAAACCAAAGAAAAGAAGGAAATAAAGACAAGTTTTTTTCTTCAAACCAATTCAAGTTTTCTTTTATATTTTTCCTTTTTCATGGAAAATAAAAAGAACCCATCACTTTACAAGACAAACAAAATCAAACCCATATCTCAAAATCAGCCATCTTTCTCTATGTGTGATCTGTTTACCTTCTGAGAAACCAAAAGAAAATTAAACATATCATGATTGAAGTTTTTTTCCCCCCTTTTACATGGAAAATGGAAAGAACCCATTATTCTACGAGAAAAACAAAAACAAACCCATGTCTCAAAATCAGTCATCTTTTGTATTGAAATGCCTTGAATCTATTATCTCAATGAACCACGTAAATTTTTGTTTAGATTTTCTATTGCTTTACGTTTTTGGTTGATTTCTGAGCACTTTCTCTCAGTGTGATCTATTTGGCTAAAAAAAGTACTTTTGGGAAAATCATTCCAGGAGTGAACTCAATCTCAATGGACATGAAAGAGAAGAAGCTGACAGTAACAGGGGATGTAGATCCAGTGGTGATTGTGAGCAAACTAAGGAAAATTTGTCATACAGTGATAGTTTCAGTTGGGCCAGAGAAAGAAGAGAAGAAACCAGAGCCAGCAAAGAAAGAACCACCAAAGAAGGACGATCCAAAAAAGGCAGCTGAGGAAAAGAAGAAAGAAGAACAAAAACTTGCTGAGTTCATCAAAGCTTGCGAAGCATATAATAATCTCCACTATAATCCATCAATTTTCTACCCTCCTAGATGCATTAGCATTGAAGAAGATCCAAATGGTTGTGTTATTTGTTAAATCTCTCTCTCTTTCTCTCTCTATATATAGGTCATTTCGAAAGGGTAATGATGAGTTTGGAGGAATTTTATTCCTTTGCAAAGTTCTAAACCTAAGTTGAGATTTCTCTTTCTTAAGTTCTTTTTCCTTTCCATATTGTGTGATTTCATGTACCTTTTTTTTTGTATGGAAGATTGCAATTTGCTTCCTTCCAAACATGTAGTGAATAATACACATCCTACTCGAGTTTTTAAATCTTTGTCGATGATTTTTAATGTTTAAGCTTCAATATCGACATGAGAATTGAATGAATTAATATTTTCATTGCGTTTAAGGATTAGTAGTGGACTTACTTTTAATAATATCAAATTTTATTAAACTTATTTTAAAATGTTGGATTGTTTGATTATCAATATTTCTATTAACATTTTTATAAGAATCCAATACGTCTAATTAGGCTTAAATTATTATTATTTTTAATAACATTATTTCTTTTTCCTAATTTAAGTCTAACCCCACTAATTAAGATATATATTAGTAATTAAAAGTTTAAATATTTGAATTTCCAAATTTTAAGTTATAAAACTATTAAAAATATTATTGTTTGAAGTTAGAATGGATAATAATGGTGTTTGAGACAATTTAATTACATTGTTGTTTTCTCAGTATTTTTTTAGTACAATAAATTGTGAACATCGAAGATCGAAACCTTTATATGGATATTCGTTTGGTAAGAGAAAAAGAACCTTCTTAATAATTATTTATTTTTATATATTTGCAAATAAATAAAGAAATACATATTCAACATTAACCAATATAACGATCAACATACATAACTTATCTTTAAAGTCATCGGTTTAAGTTGACTTTGAAGAAGTCCCATCTAAATTTTCAATGTTCTATACCCATTTTTGGATTATTGTTTTTCTTTTTTTTTTTTTTTTATAAATTACAAAAATCACTTCTAAATATTTGTAATTATATCATTAAACTTTCAATTTTAAGAATTTAGCCCTCAAATTATGTAAGTCTTAAAATTTGATCAAATTAGACCTTCAAACTTGCATAATTGTATAAAATATAACATTTGTATATGTTTAAGGGTTCAATATCATTTATGAATCTAATTTCTACAACTATTGTAAGTTTAAGGGTCCAATTTTAATCGTACTTGTAGAAGTTTACGGATCCAATTTGTACAACTAAAAGTTTTAGAATATAATTGCAACTACCACCATAGTTTAGACGTGATTTTTGTAATTTATCCTTACTTTTTTAACCTAGAAATTATATTAGATATACAATACTTATTACATAATGCTAAGAGAAGTATTTATCTCCTAAGTCTTAATTCACATATAACATTTATGCAACATCCATCTTAGATTTCTTTTTTCTCTTACATTTTTGTTCTTAAAATATTTTTAAAATTCAGCCTAATTTTAAAAACCAAGTACTAAAGGATTTTTTTTTTTTTAGAATTTTTTTTTCTTTTGGGTAAGATATATATATATATATTAAATGGATCAATTCAAAGGTTAAAGATGGAGATTTGAAAAAACTGTGTAATTTAAGCTTTTGCATCGCCACCATTGAAATTAAAGTAGTGAATAGCATCATCATTAAAGAAAAAACGAATTCAATAATATTTTTTTAATACACCAAAGAATTCAATAAGTTAATCTTTAGAAGAAATAAAAAAAAGTGAAGATCTTTATAAAAGTGACATTATAGTTAATTTAAACGCATGATGCTCCTATATCTTTAAAAAAAAAATGGTTGTTCCCACTACATCTACTCGAAGAAATTTAAGTAGGATTTCAATTTTAGGTTGAAAATTCATCTATTGTTGGTTTATTTAAAGCAAAACACAAGTTCAATAGATATCCATTTAGATTATACTATTTGGCCGGCACAAACAATGAGGTCATATGATCGTGACAAACTCGAGTTTCTTATACATATCATATTAATGGTCGCTTTCTTTTCTTTTTTTTAGTACGACAAATGAAAATATGTGATTATACGTCAATTGCTGCTGAGTTATGTTTAAATATGTTAATTGAGAGCGGTAGATTTTAACATTATTGTTAGAATAATTGTTGTAGCTAATTTCTGAAAGCAAATATTTGTGCCTTGAAACTAGAAAGACGAGAACTACTATTTATAATAAATGAAATAACTTCGGTTTTGGTAAGAGTAATTACGTCTTTGTGAACATATAAATAGTAAAGCAAGAGAATATAAATTTAAATTAGGCAAAATTACCAATTTCTTTTTTTTTTTTGGCAAAAATATTATAATTAAAGTATGAGGTGAGGGAATCGAACCTCTGACCTTGAGGTCGATAAGATAAGCTTGAGCTACGCTCATATATGCAATTATCGATTTTTGTCCTATGGTTTTTGCTAAAATCCCATTGATCTTTTGTGGTCCTCAAAATTTTAGTAATTTATATCTGTCCCGTAGTTTAATTACTTATGTTTTCTTTTTTTTAAATATATATATATATATATATATATATTTAGTATGTACTATTCGGTGAAAATTCCTAAAATGCCCCAAGTAATACAAGCTAGAATCAGAAAATTTTCTTACTTTGTTGGGTTTCTTTTGAATGTGATAGGGAGAGCAAGATTCAAAATAAAGTAGGAGTTATTGGTTAACTAATTCATTGTCAAATGTTAATATAGTACTCTAGGGTTAATAAATTTGTTTGAAACCTAATATATTTTTTCAATAAATAAAAATAAAATTGTTTCTAAACACATGTTTTGACGATCCAAATGAGTAACTTTAACCTAAGAAATGAAGTCTTCATTCTTCTATTAATAATTTAACTACAAAGACTTGTTAATTTAAAGTACTCATTCCGAATTTAAATTCTTCCATCCTTATATATCTTTTCATAAATTTCGAGTTTCAAAGATTAATATATAAAATTCTATCGATTTGTTAACATTTCTATCTATATTTCTACGTGTTTACAATTTTATATAATAAATTTTTTAGAAATATTCATCCATATCAATATTTTATTGATATTTTGATTGGTATTTTTGTAAAAACTATTTGAATAGAATGATTGAAATCCACTTTTTATGAATGGAATATTTTTTGGTCATACAAAGACATTGATATGTGTAAAAGCTCGTGGCATTAAGTATTTTCTTAATTTGTAATTGTAGCTAATTTATTTCCATATTGAAATGGACGTGAGATGTATCCAAAGATGCCGGCTTCAACAAAACAATTCTTTTTTGTCCATTTTCTCTAAATGATGACGTCAATCCAAATAATATATAGATATGTTTGTTGGATAACAAATTTAATTTCTCGTGTATTTAATCTCTAAATTTTTAATCTTACAAATTTAGTTATTAAACTTTTTCTTTAATAATAATTTATAGATGTACTAGATAAAAACAGAAAGTTTAGAATTTCATTAGATATGAAATTAATTTATTTTAATAGATCAATTAATTTTTAAAAAAATGAAATTTTCATGATTTATTTGATACAAAATTGAAAGTTTAGAGATCTATTAAACACTTTTGAAGATATAGTGACCAAATTTTTTATCTACATTCTTGATCCTAAACTCTAAACTTTCTCACGTATTTTGTACATTTTCAATAATAATATTGGTACGTACATCTCCAAAATCACCAAATAGATTGAAGATAAACCTTAATTTAACACATTTTTTAAAATTGGTGCAGAATGAAAATATATTTATTTATATTTTGCAAAATATGATATTTATAAACATACCACTAACTACTTGTATAATAATAATGCAAATAAGGTAGAAAATAACAGTGATTTTAAATCACATACTTTTAGACCTAAAAAAAACAGGCTTGTTGAACTTAGACTAAAATACTCAACTTCAAACACCACTATTTAACTGCACAATTATAATAAGAGTTGTTTTTAAGTATAGAAAAATGAATCAAAATATTTACAAAACATAACAAAATTTTAGAAGTATCAATAATAGACGCTCATAGATACTCTATCAGTGTCTATCAGTGACATTGTTAAACACTGATAGACTTCTATCAGTGTCTATCAACGTGATAGTTCTGAAATTTACTATATTTTGTAAATATTTTCAGCGGTTTTATTATTTGAAATAATTTCCCGTATAACAATTATAAACTATTAATTTTGTGTTACAAACAACCACAAACATGTTAAAATGATTAATCTCGAGTTTGATGAACTAGACAATTGTTTCACACATCCATCCAACTACAATGGTATATGTTTATGTTGGTTGAACTATATTCAAACATGTTAAAACCAATCAATTAAAAATATTACTACTACATTATTTTTTGAAGAGTTTAGACTTGAAGCAGACAATGTTATACATTGTTTTAATTTAGTTCAATAATATGCGAGAGGGAAGATTTGAATATTTAATCTCTTGATCAATGATATATATTTTATGTTGGTTTGAACTATATTCATATATTTAGGACAATCATTGTCCTAATATTAATTAATCAATTTAATTTTCTTTTTCCTATCCAATAAATAGAGGATAGAAAATTCAAAGGGATATGCTTTAAATGACTAGAATTTACCCATAAAGTGACCGATCAATGATATTTGTGGAAAATCACCATCAAAAGAATTAAGATAGAAAGAGAAATAATGGAATGCTTTTAAAATTGATTAAAAGGAAAAATAACAGTTCAATTTAAGATGTGAACAAAGTAATATTGTAATATTAATTTAGTGTAGATGACATTTAGAAAGTTGCTAATAATAATATATGATATATGGAGTGGTAGCCAGCCCATCTTTCCATAAACCTTTATCCTTGACTTTATCTTTTGGTGGTATTTGTTTTGTATATTAAACATCTTGATTTTACATTTTAAATATTTAACAAATGAGAGGATAATTCAAAACCCAATAATTATTTTTATAGTGATTTATAAACAAATATATAAACATTTTTTTGGTGGGCTAAGCATATTTTTGTGGAATAGAAAAACAAATTAATACCATATAGGTAGGTGATAATTAATTATGAGAAAGTTGTTGCTTAAAAAAAGTGTTAAAAATTGTCTTGAAATTATATTCTATATCTTTCTATATAGGAAAATATGTTTAAGTCATAAGACTTCTTTTAATTCTAATATATAGTTTCATGCCTCTAGGTTGGCAAAATTTTATTTAATAAATATATACACTTGAATTTCTCTGTGTAGTTTGGATTGATTAGAACTTTTCAAGTGTGTTTAAAAACAATAGACTAAAAGGGTAAGGTATGTGGAAGATTTTTTTTTTTTTTTTTTTAAAAAAAACTATATTATTGTTATATTTATAATGTGAAAATTCTTGTCACATGACTCTGTATAATATATAAAAAGGAAAAATGGTTCATAGAAACCTTCATCATGCCTAGAAAACCTTAATGAGAAAGGGTTATTTTAATTTTTAAGAGCCACACGAAGTCTAAAAGGAGAGAGAGAAAAATAAATAAAATAGGATTACAATTTTGATAAGGTTGTCATTTTTTATAATATATATTCACTACAGAGAATTTTCATTATTTCCGAAGAAATTTATCCCGACGCAGAAAAAAGCGTCGATGTATGTAACTTCCCCCGACGGTGCAACAACGACGTTGAGATAAAAAAAAACTATTCCGACGGTTTCTTTACTACCATCAGGATAACGCATCTATCCCAATGGTCTAATAACCAACTGTCGGGCGTATTCAACTATCTCGACGATATCATGATGGTCGGGCTATCTTTCTCTTATCTCGGCGGTCGAAGCAACACTGTCGGTGTAAAATTAAAATTTTTCAACAATGGTCGAGCAACCGTCGGAAGTAGTTTGATTTTTAAAAAATAAGAAATATAAATGCAATAATTTATTGGACGGTATGGAAGTAACCATCAGGATAACATTGTATTTCTTCGATGGTATTTGAGTGACCGTCAAGCTTTATGGAGTTAGCCCGACGATATGCGGAGAATATTAGGAATGTCCTAGAACTCGCAGTTCGTGTTAAACATTCTATTTAATCAATAACAATGACTTGTCGATTTTGCTTCTTATTATGAAAATCCAATAAACACATCCTTGCCTATAGTCTGAATGTTGTAACTTTATGTAGTGACATAAACAGGATCAAGTTGGCAGTATATAGCCTAAATGGTCTAATAAGTATATGGATGAAATTGGGTATCTCATCCTGGTAACACTATTGGCGGCTCACTCTGTAGTTGTTACAAGAAGTTGTAAGATGCTACAAACGATGTGATCCACAAATCGTTCATGTTGAGGAGAGTAGGGACATCCTATGCAATGAGTTTGCATATAGACTGGACCACGAAAATAGTCACTTTTCTTTAAAACGACCGTTTACTATTAAAACTGACTATTTCATTTATTATATAACCTAGGTTAACTCGATCTTAATCTTGAGCTAGCTATGAACTCCTATTTGTTCGGGATTATTCTTTGATCTGCAAACGGTGAGAGTAGTCCAAAAGCACTGCACAATAAGCTTACCATTTTGAGGATAAGGCCAGATGAATAGCTGGGAACATAGCCTTGCAAGATGGAATTCACTCCTACCCTATTTAGGGTTAGCAGATATGTTGTTCTCTTAAGTACTGATTCCATGTCTTGAACAATGGGGCCCCGCCTTCTCATGATAGAGAAAAGATTTGATTCATAGGGATTATGATTCAAAATTGTTCATTAGAGGATCAGTAGGAACTTAAGGAACAAGATGTAGTCACAGAGGTAAAATGGTATTTTTGACCTAGCTGTGATTACGAACAACTTGTGAAGGATCAACTTACTTATTATGGTTATTAAGTTGACATAATACATCTATAGTGAGGGGAGTTCAACTATGGGCTATAGTGGAGTGTCCCATTAGTTAACGAATGAGGGTTAGATCGGACTAATGAGTTTAGCTAATTAATCTCGAATCATTGGAGTCCATGATCTGTAGGTCCACGAGGTCCCCCTACTAGCTCGTAAATGGATAAACTTTAGGGTAGCTTGAAAAATTAATTTGAAAAGTTCAAATTAAACGGAACAAGAGAATAAATATTTAAATATGATTTAAATATATAAAGATGATTATTGTGCAAAAATTAATTTAATATTTGATATTAAATTAATTTAAGAAAATCAAATTCTGAATTAAAATCATTTTTTGTTTTAAAAAGAAAATAGAAATTTGTTTACATGTTGCACAAGAATGGAAAATGGGTTTTCTCCATTACCATCATCTTTATGCTCACACATAATGCATTATCTTCTCTACTTTGATTCTCCAAGCATGAGCTGCAAGCCATGCACTCCATCTCTTTGTATATAAAGAAGATTGGAGTTGTTGGAGAAGAGATAATACAAAATTTCGAGAGAAATTTTTCTGAAGAAGAAGTTGTCTTCTTCAATTGTGCTACTGTGAGTTTTTCTGGTTTCTTCACATCTTTAAGCTGTTCTTGATTCCCACAACTCTGCTTAAAGCTCCAATAGCATAGTTAGGAAGGCTTTGAGGTGGTTCACGTCGATATCAAGTGAAGACAGCAGCTGAACATACGTTTTCTTGGAGAGTTTATCAAAGGTATGTTCTGAAAACCCACTTTTTGAGAAGAGCACGTTTTAGTTTTTGCTAAAATTAGTGAATAAAAAAGCTTATGGATCCTTGATACTTCCACTACATATTGTTTAACTCTTTCAGAGAAACCGTCGGGTGATCGTTCTTATAATAAAAATTTATGAAAAATAGGGAAGTTATGTCGAAGGTGGTGTAAGAAGACCGTCGGGAGGTGTAGAGTATGCTCGATGGTACGGGAAGGACCGTCAGCCCATGGGTATTAAATTAAAAATTAGGTGAAAATTTGATGAATTTTTGTTGACGGTTGTGTCAGAAAATCGTCGGCAAAACTTGGTGTTAGCCTGATGGTTTGCATGTGACCATTGGGAGTGTACAACTGCCCCGATGGTAAATGAAAAATCATCGGGATATTTTCATTTATCCCAACGGTTTACCAGATGACCAGCGATAAGTCCATTTAAAACCCTTGCAGCCTCTTCTTCCTCTATTTTTTGTTTTCTCCTTTTGATCTCCAAAATGTTTTTTTTATCTCCCTCGTTCGTCGTCCGGTCCAGTCATCGTCAGCTCATCCATTCCATCCAGATGCCGTCAGCTCTCCGCTCAGTCGCCGCAAGCTCACTGTCCAATCGTCGCCAGCTCACCATGCAGTCGCCGTCAACTCTGCTTCAAATTTTTATAACATTTTTTCCCATTTAAAATCATTTCTAGTTTTTTCAAATAACGTATTTTAAAACTATTCTCCAATTTTTTTCTGAGTCCAAACAAATTATTAGTCTCTAAAATTTGAATATTATTTCGGTATGTGTGATATTAGACAAATTGAAAATTTTTAAAATTTTAGGAGATAATTAAAACTCTCTCCAAATTCATGAATATTATACATATATAAATTTTTGTGATACATGGAATCTGTTGGGAAAAAAAAAAAAAAGAAAAGGAAAATAATTTGCAGAAAGAAAGGAAGATGTGGAAGTGTAGTAGTGGAGGACAAAAGCCATGACATCGTACGGAATAGGATTGGAAGAAAAACAAGACAAGGAAATACAAGTGTCAATAAAAGACATCTATGAATGGGACACAAATAAACTAGATTTGGTCATGTTTTTTGAAATATTGTTCTAGTTTTATAAGTTCTAGAATTTAAATAGATTTGGTCATGTTTTTTATTCCTTTATTTTAGAGGGTAATTTATTGATTCAAGTGAGGGTAATTTAGTCCATCCTTAATTAAATTTAGCTATTTATTAAAGAATATATATCAACTTTTGTTGACAAATGTTTAATTCTTTCAATCTATCCTTCAATTCTTTCAACCTATCCTAGTGAGCCTGAGCCTGATTAGCCAACTGGGCTCTTAAAAAAACCCATTTATAATTATCCAACCGACTGTAGACCCATTTCGAAACCATCTTACGAGCCTAATTAGCCCAATGGGCTTCTTGAAAACCCATTATAAATTCCACAGCTGTAGACCATCCTCCCAAAAAAACACGAACAAGAAGTAAATAAAATGAAATTAAAAGTTAGAAATTGGAACTATGTATTATAATATAATTAATTGTCTAAATCATATACAGGTTCAACTTATCGCATATATTAATAAGAATGGATTAAGAGTGGATTAAGATTAGGAACAAGCTATCAACTGAGTATGCAGAAGGAGTATATCGATTCCTTGAAGTTGCAAAACTTCTAAGAACTCGGAAAAAACAAGATGTCCATGTAGAAAATGTATGAGTGTTAATTGGGAGCCAATAGATAGAATTGAATGACATTTATTCATTAATGGAATTTTCCCATCGTCTCATCAATGGGTATATCATAGAGACTCAGTCGACTTGTCTAGGAAATATGAGAGTCATACATCTAAATCGACACATGATGATGGATTAAGTATGACACAGATGAATGTTATAGATAAAGAAAATGAAATTTTGAATATTATAAATGATCTACAGTGTCAGAACGCCGATATAAATGAAGAAGAAAATGAGGATGAGATGCACACTAATGCCCAAGAAAGAGATAACAATTCAAGCTTATTTGAAGACTTGATAAATGAAGCACGCAACCAGTTGTACCCTGATTGTACAAATTTCTCTTCATTGTTGTTCTTGGTGAAGTTGATGCATATTAAGGTTCTTAGCGGTTGGACTAACAAGTTGTTTGATTTGTTACTTGAATTGTTAAAAGAAGCATTTCCTGTTGGAACATCTATATCTAGTTCATTTTATGAAGCTAAAAAAAAAATTACATGATTTAGGACTAGGTTATGACTCTATTCATGGTTGCAAATACAATTGCTTATTATATTGGAAAGAATTTGTCGATTTGCAACAGTGTCCAGTATGTGGTGAATCTCAATACAAAGTTGAATCTGGAAAAAGTAAAAAGATCCCACATAAAATTTTATGACATTTTCCTTTGATACCAATATTGAAACAATTATTTGCATCTAAACATATTGATTGAAACAATTATTTGCATCTAAACATATTGTGCCTGAAATGAGGTGGCATAAAGATAAACGTGTTGAAACTAATGGAGTGTTGTGACATCCAGCTGACGTTGAAAGGTGGAAGCATTTTGATCGTGAGTTTCCTCAGTTTGCTTCAAACCCACGAAATGTTTGTTTGGGACTAGCTTCAGATGGCTTCAATCCATTCAGGAATATGAGTACTTTGTATAGTATGTGGTCAGTGGTGTTCATTCCTTTCAATTTGTCACCTTGGAAATGCATGAAAGAGACAAATTTCATTGTCTCTCTTCTTATACCAGTCCAAAATCTCCTGAAAAATAAATTGATATTTACTTATAGCCATTGATTGAAGAGTTAAAGAAGTTATGGAATGATGGCGTGCACACTTATGGTCGTGTTAGCAACGAATACTTTCAACTACGTGTGTGCTTATTATGGACTATTAATGACTTACCTGCATATGGTGACCTATCTGAATGGAGTACCAAAGGTTACCAAGCATGCCCTATTTGTAAAGAGAATACATCATCATTGAGGCTAAGAGGAAAACAATGTTTTATGGGACATCGACATTATCTTCCAGATAATCACAATTGGCGCAAGAGCAAACAATATGATGGAAAAGTGGAACATAGACCCCTTCTAGTTTTCATGGATGGGGAAGATATCTTACGAGAGGTAAACTTGTTAAACTTTTATGTGTTCAACAAATATCCAGAGAAACATGATAAAAAATGGAAACGAAGTTTAAATTGGAATGAAAAAAGTATATTTTTCCAATTTCCATATTGGTTGAAACTTTTATTGAGAGATAAGTTGGATGTTATGCATATTGAAAAGAATATTTATGATAATTTGGTAGGCACATTGTTAAATATCGAGGAAAAAAATTAATGATACAACTAATGTTCGTTTGGATTTAGAAGATCTAAATATACGAAAAGAACTATACTTGCAAAAGGTAGGAGATAAAGTTGTAAAGCCACACACTGCATACACATTAACTGCTAATGACAAGGTTGCATTCTATAAGTGGATGAAATCAGTCAAATTTTCTAATGGATTTGTATCAAATATATCAAAATATGTGAGTGAGAAAGATGGAAAGCTATGGGAGCTAAAAACTCACGACTCAAATGTTCTACTTCAGAGGCTTCTTCCAATTGTTGTTCGGGATTACTTAAAAAAAGACGTGTCCACTGTTGTCTTTGAGTTATGCAAATTTTTTTGTGATCTATGTGCAAAAACAATATCTATAAGGGAGTTAGATCGATTACAAAGAGACATTATAGTCATACAAGTTAGAAAAAATATTTCCATCGGCATTTTTTGATGTAATGGTGGATCTAGCAGTCCATTTGCCCTATGAAACAAAAGTTGCAGGTCTAGTTAGTTATAGTTGGATATACCCTATTGATGCGTTGTGAATATGATGAAATAATGGTGTATTTTGCGATGGTGGTGTATGCGTTTTACATGCAAGGTTTCCTAGCAAAGTCCAAGTATAAATCCTGCTAGGTTGCCTGGTAAGCCAAAGGTCAAACACAGGGACTATGGAGACAATATGCGATGGTGATTTCTGATTCCTTTGCGATGACAAATAAAACAATGAGTTGGTTGGTATGTTTGTTTAAGGTATAGATTCTATGCGGTGGAATTGAGAAAAGAGTTAATAACAACGAAAGTTACAATGAGTATGCGGGGAACAGGTTGAGAAGGGATTTAGCTAACACTTTCTAAGATTGCATTCAAGTTATGCGATCATGCTACATACATACAACAGTAGGTCATCTCTCAATGCAAATGCTATAACTTCTAGTTTTAGGATGCATGCAATGTATACGATGATGTCTATAGGACTTATGTCTAAGCCTCTATTCTTGTCTATGTGACGATGAATGACACACACATACACAAGGCGATCACATACTATCATATCCTATTTCTATGGTGCATGCGATGCATGTTAGCAAACAGAACTTATCTCTAAGTTTCTATCTCTTGCTTATGCGGTTCTAATCTAACTTTCTCAAGCCTAGATTCTAACCTAGCTCTCTTAAGTCTAGGTTCTTTCTTTAGACTCCCTCTCAAGTAGCTCTAAAGGGGTGATGGACGCATACATAAGACAAGATGATCGCATTAAATGAAGATCTTAGGTCATGCTAGCTAAGTGCTTCTCAACCCATTCGGAAGTTTAGTTACTCATGTGTAATGTAAAGAGAGTGAATAGATGTAGAGATGCAAATTTCATTTTATAAATGAAATCAGAATATAGAATGACAATGGGAAGTAAAGATAGGGAGCCTGGTAGCAATATCTTGCTTCCCAAGGCTGTTACACTGTGTTTTTCTCTACTCTGCTCAAAAGAATGTTCTTGCTTTCGCAAAAGTCGGCCTTCTCTTCGTTCTCAACGCTTCTCGGCACTCTCTCGAGCTGACCAGGAACAATCTTTCGGCGTCTTCTCTCTTCACTCGCCTCCACCTCTAAGTATATAAAATTACAGACTACAACTATCTATGTATATGGCGGAAAAGAACTCCAAAATTCTAACTGCTTCACTAGAATCAAAACTCCTTCAGCGAAGGTGGCCTTCGGTATTTATAGAGCTTCAGGGTGAAGAGCTTTTCTCTCAAATGATTGCTCTGATGGGATGTCATTAAATCTTTGTCTGATGCATCGATTAATTGTCACCGAAAAGTTGAGTGTACTTGCTACAGTGTGTCGTTAACGGCTTTTCAACTAAATTCAGATTAGATCGTCATCAGCTTTCTGTCCCATCGTGATTTATTAAGCTTTCACCTTGATGCGTCGTCTCTATGCGACCACCTTCTTGAGCAGATATTCGCGAATGCATATGATCGCATAGTTTTGCAGTCGCAATTTTCTAATGCGCTCGGACGCTGAATTCCTTGTATCGCAATTCTACCTTGCGCCAACACATTTTCCTGCACAAAATACGTAAATTAGCTGCTTTAATGCGATGAGCGCATGCGATCGCAATGTTCTCAACTTAATGCTTTTGGACACGATTTTACATATTTTTACCGTCACAATCCTACATTGTTTTAAATCTTTGCATTGTAATAACGTACATTTCTGTCTGTTATCACACCCCCAAATTTAAAACGATACTTGTCCTTAAGCATAAACTAAAGATTTTCTCTAGAGAGTCAACTACCTTTTTCTTTCCTAGATTTCTCGAGGTGCCTTATCAAATCTTATGTATCCAAATCTCCTTAATTTCTATCCTGGTCTCTTAAAATATTTCTAAAATTTAGGGACCACAAGTTTATCCTTCAAAAAGACTTTACTTGTTTCTAGGGCATCGCATGATTTATTTCAAAAAAACTTTTTTCAACTGGGGTGTTCTCAAATGATTTTTATCCTTGCATAGTTTAGATATTTTTTTATGACCTTGCACTGATCCTAGTGCTTAGCCTTCGTTTTGGCTTGCTTCTATGGGTGTCATGCGAGCATCCAACTACGAGCAAAGCGCTCTTTCTCAGTCTAAACTCATGCCTATTTGGTAGCGGAGTTGCGATCATTTTATTTATGCGTTGATCACGATTCCTACCTTCGTTTTGGCTTTCCCCCACGGGTGTCATGCAGACATCCAACTATGAGTAGGATCCGATCGCAACGTTATACTTTTTTCTTTTTTTTAGAATGCCTAAAAGTAGTAAGGTTGAAAATAAATACCGCACCCCCAAATTTAAATGCAGCAATGTCCTCATTTCTGAAAGGTTGAAAGAATTCATGTGATGCTCTTAGGAGGTTTCGTAAAAGTCAGTTTGAAAGAAAGCTGGTGGACGACTAACTTCTAGCAATATTTCATGAATTGACTTTCCTAAAATTAAGTTGATTTTAATACATGCGATGAGAAATAGAGGCATGTGTTTCATCATTGAAATCATAATTGGCATAAAAACAATGCGATGACTTACTAGAGTAATCAATATTTAATGATTGTGCCGACTAAAGATGATGCAATGATAAAATTATCAAAGTTAAAAATGAGATGCGAGACTGCAAAATTTGGAATAAACAAAGTCAAGGATAGATACAACCCCCAAATTTGCTTTGTTGCCCGTATCATTTGTGATCGCATCCTTCTTCGTGGCGAGCTGATTTCTTTGATTGCGGTGGCTGACCGAACTAGTCGCGTCTTTCAGTTATCGTGTAGTTCCCCCGTAATCGTTCACCACAATCGTTGTAAAAAAAAACATTGAGAGGGTAAAAAATATAAACGACAGAGTTAACAAAAATTTTCTCTTTTTTTTATTTTTTTATTTATGCAAGGAGTAAAAAGGATATAGAAACGATAACAGATATAAAAGATAGATTTAAGTTCATGAACTGAAGATTTCAAAAGGATACTTAAAAAAGATTGCGTCCCTGATGAATTTGAATTGCATGATTGTGCAAGGACTACTTATTCCTTTCAACCCGAGCTCTTTATGTCTAAGGCGGTTTTCTCTTCTTTTCTTGATCTTTTGGGATCTTGATTGCCTTAATCCGGAGTTTTTTCCCATTAACGTTCATCACAATTTCTCCCTTGTGCACATCAATTTGAGCGCGACTGGTCGATAGGAATGGTTGTCCCAATATGATGGGTGCATCGTCCGCTTTATGGTCCAGAATGATAAAGTCTGCTTGTAAAATGAATTTGTTAATTGAGACCGTGACATCCTTCAACTTTCCTTCGGGGTGTACCCGGGATCTGTCCTCAAGCAGGAGAGTCTCCGTCGTGGGCGTTAATTTTCCCACATTCAATTGTTTGAAAATTGATAGCAACATTAAGTTTATACTCGCCCCAAGATTGCATAGTGTTTGACTAATGTAGACCCCTCCAATCGAGCAGGGTATCATGAAGCTTCCCGGGTCACACATTTTTGGTCGGATCATAGTATTTAACCTCTGCATTACTTCCACTGTAGTGATCTTTTCTTCATCATTCTATTTCTTTTTCAATCTTTGTGGGAATGGTGGTAGCTATACTTCTTCTGTCTCATGTTCTAGAGGCTTGTAAGTGGACACAACTTCTGGGTTCATCTTCTCAGGCTCTTCTGCATCACATATCAATGGGTTCTTGGTTTTCACCTCATTCGGGTTGGTCATGATGGGCTCTTCCCCTTCTTCCACTGTCATTTTTTCGCTTAACAAGGAGACTGCTAGACATTGTTCCTTTCCTGCACCCCTAGAGTTGCGAGGGAGCTCTGTTGAGCTCGAAAACGCTCCTTGCAGTCTACTTTTGAGCTCGCCCGCAATCTGTCCTATCTGAATTTCAAGATTGCGGATAGACGTTTCTTGATACTGGAGTACTGTTTCATTTTTCTCAATATATTGCTTCAATAAGCTCTCCAGAAATGAAGATTGCGGCGTCTGTGAACTACTGGCTTGATTCTGCATTTGACCGTTCATTTGTGGGAAAATTCCTGGCGGCCCTTCCTTTTGCGCCATAGATTGATAGCTTTATTGTTGATTTTTCCACGTGAAATTAGGGTGGTTTCTCCACTCAAGGTTGTACGTATCAGAAAAAGGGTTATTCTTTATGAAGCATACTGACTGCGGATTCCTTGGGCATTCTTCAAGCGGATGTGCTTCTCCACAGGTGACACAACTCATGGTCATTTGAGCGATTATGTTGACCTGCCCTTTATGCATTCCCATGCTATTGATTACGATGCCTTATATTAGATTCATGATCGCATTCATTTGTTTTTGTAGGGATGCGATGGCCCCATTACTTAGGTCACTATCTTTAATTCTCAGTCGTTGATTGCTTTCTCTCCAGTCTTTATGATTTTTTGAAATGCGTCAAGTATATTTTTCGCCCCGTCATATGTCTTAGCAAACCACCATCTGCTACTGCATTGGCAGCCGTCTGCGATGTAGGGTTCAATCCGTGGTAGAAAATTTCCATTTGGAGACAATCGGGTAAGCCATTGTGCGGACAATCTCACACCAATCTTGTAAACCCCGCCCAGGCGTCACTGAGTGATTCGTCGATATCTTGTTCAAAATTAGTGATTAGCTTCCTCTGTCTTGCATTTTCTATTGGGGAAAGTACTTCTTCATGAACTTTTCAATTACCTGTTCCCATAATGTAATCTCCCCTGGTTCGAGAGAATAAACCCATTTCCGTGCTTGGTCACACAACGAAAATGGGAACAACGTTAGTCGAACCTCCTCAGCGGAGATGTTTAGGAACACAAACGTATTGCAGATTTCTAGGGTGCATGCGATGCATGTTAGTAAACAGAACTTATCTCTAAGTTTCTATCTCTTGCTTATGCGATTGTAATCTAACTTTCTCAAGCCTAGATTCTAACCTAGCTCTTTTAAGTCTAGGTTATTTCTTTACTCTCTCTCGAGTAGCTCTAAAGGAGTGATGGATGCATACATAAGACAAGATGATCACATAAAATAAAGATCTTAGGTCATGCTAGCTAAGTGCTTCTCAACCCATTCAGTAGTTTAGTTACTCATGTGTAATGTAAAGAGAGTAAATAGATGTAGAGATGCAAATTCCATTTTATAAATGAAATCAGAATACAGAATGACAATGGGAAGTAAGGATAGGGAGCCTGGTAGCAATGCCTTGCTTCCCAAGGCTTTTACACTGTGTTTTCTCTACTCTGCTCAAAAGAATGTTCTTGCTTTCGCAAGAGTCGGCCCTCTCCTCGTTTTCAATGCTTCCCGGCATTCTCTTAAGTTGACCAGGAACGATCTTCCAACGTCTTCTCTCTTCACTCGCCTCCGTCTTTAAGTATATAAAATTACAGACTATGACTATCTATGTATATGGCAGAAAAGAACTCCAAAATTCTAACTGCTTAACTAGAACCAGAACTCCTTCAACGAAAGTGGCCTTCGGTATTTATAGAGCTTCAGGGTGAAGAGCTTTTCTCTCAAATGATTGCTCTGATGAGATGTCATTAAATCTCTGTCAGATGCACCGATTAATTGTCACTGAAAAGTTGAGTGTACTTGCTACAATGTGTCATTAACGATTTGTCAACTAAATTCGAATTTGATCGTCATCAGCTTTCTGTACCATCGTGATTTATTAAGCTTTCACCTTGATGCGCCATCTCTATGCAGCCACGTTCTTGAGCAGATCTTGGCGAACGCATACGATCGCATAGCTTTGCGGTCGCAATCTTCTAATGCGCTCGGTTGCTAAATTCCTTGGACCACAATTCTGCCTTGCGCCAACTCATTTTCTTTCACCAAATACGTAAATTAGCTACTTTAATGCGATGGGCGCAGACGATCGCAATGTTCTTAACTTAATGCTTTTGGACATGATTTTACATTTTTTTACCATCACAATCCTACATTGTTTTACATCTTTGCGTTGTAATAACGTGCATTTCTGCCCGTTATCACCTATCGAAAGAAATTTACAGATATTGAAACAATATGTATGAAACAAAGCACGTCCTGAAGGTTCTACAGCAGAAGTATATATAATGTATGGACTGTTGTTTTTTTGTTCTTTGTATATAACTGGAATTGAGACGAGGTTCAATAGAGATAAAAGAAATGATGATAGGCTTCCAAAGGATGAGATATGTGGTGAATTTTCAATGTTCAGACAAAATGCACGACCATTAGAAGCACTAAAAGTAAAGACATTATCGAGAGAAGAGAAATGTAGTGCACATTGGTACATCTTGAACAATTGCATGGAAACAAAATCTTACCGAAAGTATGTTTTAAACATTCTTTTGTAATTGATGATTTTGATACAAAGTGTGAAATATAAACTTGAGACAAGTCTCTTACTTATAGGCAATATTTGAGATTAATTCGACATGAAGTTCAAAGTCAGGATGATTTATACAGAAGGCACTAATGAGACTTTCCTGATTGGTTCAAATCTCATGTAAATATGAGTTTAAAAGGCAAGTAAAAATTCAATCGAATTAATACCTACCGACATTAGTTTTTAAGATCTACTGTGTTGTACTGAATTAACAGGTTCTTTCATTGCGTGAAAATGGAAATATGTTTGATGATATATATTCACTAATGATGGGGCCAAGTTTAGAAGTGCGCTCATATAGTGGATGCATTGTTAATGGAGTACGCTATCATAGTATTGAGTGTGATAATTGTCGGAGTACACAAAATAGCGGGATCATGGTTCCTTTAGAAAGTGAAGGTGGAAGAGATCTCCATAATTTCTATGGTGTTGTCAATGAAGTATTGGACTTCCAGTATGCCAAGAGAAGACATGTAATTATATTTAAATGTACTTGGTTCGATACAGATTTTAAAAAGATTAACAGAGTACACATGGATTTGGGGTATATAACAATTAATACAGCTCGTCATTGGTTTGCTAACGAGCCTTTTGTATTTGCCAATCAATCCAAACAAGTGTTTTACATCAACGATCCTAAATATGGTAATAATTGGAAAATGGTGCAAGTAGTCCAAAACAAGCAGGTGTGGGACATACCAGAAGCAGAAGAATGTGAGAATGGCCAACCAGGGTTATTAGAAGTTGTGAATAGTATTATTTGTACAATCGATGAATCGATGAATGATATCATTTTATGTAGAGTTGATGTTGATCCTATAGTCTTAGAAGAACATATAATTCAAAGAGTTGATGATGACTTCATAAATGACGAGGAAGAGGATGTAGAATCATCTTCTAATAGGAGTTTAAGTTTCGATGAACATCTTAATGATATGGAATAACCATGTAATCTTCTAATAGAAGTTTGAGTTTAAGTTTCATAACTTACATATTGTTGTTTGCATAGAAACAATGGTAGGTCACACTGATGAGGAGGCAATCTTGGAGTATTTAGGGGCCAAGCAAATTGGCGGATCATCCTCCATGGGAGATAATTCAGGTTATTTTAGATCCATAATCGGTAATTTGAATACAAACTAATGTTTAATTAAATTGACGACACATAATTTCTTTAGAGTCTGGTTGTACAAGAAATAGAGCTGGACGCGGATACTATTGAAACGTTGATTTGGATAGATATGTGTAACTAAAGGATCTCATACCAAGAGTTCCATGAGTGCGTTCGGTACGTGAATAGCTGACTAAACTCTTTAGCCACGAGATCCACCATCCGTTCACTGTCAGGCATTCCACTAAAGACCAACAACTGAACTCTTCTTACCACAGATATATTTCTGTGTCCATTGGATATAACCAATCATGAGTACGATGACCCTTTATAGATGCTCGTAAGTATAATTGGGCCAATTTACCGCTCTGCCCCTGTAGTTACATCTCACTCCTTAAGTACCACTGATTCATCTAATGAACAATACAACATAGTCCAACTATGTGTGAACACCTCTCGGCCAGGATAAGGTGTGTGGCGCCACATCGTTCAAGCCCCGGAATCAGTCCTTAAGGGAGCCATCTATCTACTTACCCCTGCCTCAAGGAAGGAGCGAATTCCATCTTGTGCAGCTGAGTTCCCAACTCCCAAATCAGACGAATCCCCAAAATGGTAGGTTTAAATTGGTGACCTGGCCACTCGTACCCATACAAATGAAAGGACCGCCCTCAATGGCAGGAGTTCCCAACTCACTCAGGATTGAGGTCATGTTACCTATGGTCATCCTAGTGAAGTGAAGTCTCTATCATGAATGGTGTTATAAAACGAGAGGTTAACACTTCGTGGTCAAGTCTTATATAAACTCTTTATTTAGGATGCCCCCGCCCGCATGTCCCCAATACGAATGATCAAGATCAGACCATCTGTGTCAAGTCACAACACTTGTGACCATTCCACAAAGCGGGCCACATTCGTAGCATTACCAGGATAAGGTTTCCCTCATATATCCATATACTATAGACTATTTTGGTTATCACTCAAGACATGATCCACTTGTATGTCACCACATACACGCTTGAGTCACATACAGATAACCGGAGATTTTATGTTTATTGGTTTGTGGTAAAGCAAATAAAACAAGTAACTAAGCAAAAATACAAACTACAGGATTGGCAAAATTCATATATTAATAACACAAGCGTTCGTACTAGGGTTGGCAAAATTCCCCGTGGGGTCGGGTCTCTGCAGGGCCCAGCCCCGATCGGGGCACGGAATCCCCGGTTTGACTGGGGATGGGGTCAAACCAGAGAATTTTTTTGGGGCCCCGTCCGAGGACGGGGCGGGGACGGAGATGGTATCCCCGCCCCGACCTCGACCCCGATTAATCCCCAACCCTGATTTTATATAGTTATATTTTTAGTATTTTATAATATATAAAATAACTTATTTATATATATGTTTATAATGTATACTATAGACTTATAGTGTTGTAAGTCCAATATTGAATATATAAATTCTAAATTTAAACCTAAAAATCAAGCCCAAACTTAAAAAATTAAAAAAAATGGAAAATTCTCACGGGGATCTAATAGGGGATTCTCCGCGGGGAATTAGTAGGAGAATCCCTGCAGGAAAACGGGAAAGGGTCCCCGCGAGGACCCGTTTCCCCGACGAGGAATCCCTACCCCCATCCCCGCCTTCAAATGGCAGGGAGGGGTGGGAATGGACCCTCCCCCGCCCCGCCCCGGCTCCGTCGCCAACCTTAGTTCGTACATACTATTTACAAACTACAGGACACGAGACTTTAGGGCATCACCCCAACAGCAACAATTTGGGAGAATTCCTATCGAGATCGACCCTGTATGGGAGAAACCGATTTTCAACAATGCAACAAGGTTTAGCAATGCCATTGGTACCAACGTTTGGAAATCTTTTTTTGTTTGTTATGGATCATGGAGAGAGGTACCAATAGAAACTAGAGAGCTAGTTAAAAGTTGATTATTGATAAGATGGTCATTAGATATTTTACAAATTATATATATGTGTCTACATCCGCAGAGATACTAATTAGTTTTTCTTTTCTTTCTTAATTCAGAACTATTTTGTGTTAGACTTGTCCAGCCAACTGGTCAGTAATTTCATCGATGAACAGATGAAAAATACGTTCAAAGAGTACAGGGGGGAACTACATAAACACTATAAAAAATATGCAAGTCCTGAAAGAGGCACGAGTACACCCACCTAATCGACTTAAAGACGACATAGAAGATTGAGACTTTTTATGCAACAAAATTAAATCCACCGACTGGAAAGTAAGAACTTTTTGTCTTTTTTTTTTTTTTTTTTGTTTACAATCATTTCAATTACTCATTTCCTCTTAATTTCTCATTTTCTTAGAAAGTGGCAGAGACTAATCAAGGAATCAGTCAGACCAAAAGTACCCTCATACAGTTGTAAGACTTTCATACGAATACGAGAATCCACTGTAATATTAAAAGTATTTCTTTATTTGATTTCTAGGAAAGTATTATTAATATCTTCTATGTGAATTGTTTTACAGAATGGTCTCGACGGTCAAACAATGGACCTAGTGGACTTATTCAAGCAAACACACTGTAAGAGTGACCAGTCGTTTGTTAATCAGACCGCTAATGATTCATATATAAGTTTTTATTCCGCAATGTAACTTTATTTATATACAATTGTCATACAATAATTAGTCATAGTTATTGATGTAGAGTCAAATGGTCGAGCTGAGAGAAACCTTCACCCAAGAAGGATCTGAACCAATATCAGAAGAAGAAATATGTGAACAGGTATAGGCATAGAAATGGGCCTTGGTAGGACACCAAAGTGTAAAAAGATGAAAAAACTTAAATCATCGTCCAGTGCATCCTCATCAAGAGTTATGGAAGAGCAAAAACAAGAGATGAAAGAGTTAAAGGCTAGACTGGCTAGATTAGATGAACGAGAAGTGTTATGTTTTTAAATGATGTATATTTTCTATGTTCATTTCCCCAAAATTGTGCTGATTATTTGCTTTAAATTCTAAATTTGTAGGTAAAATGGTCCCCGAGGCGTTTAGGAGTCATTAAGAGAAAATTAGACCAAAAGGATAAAAAATAACCAAGAAAATCAACAAATTGAAGAGAATCGAGTAATTATCGAAATGTCATCAAGTACCATCGAGTATCATCGAGTATCATTGAGTAAAAGGCTATCATAGTAAATTCTTATTGAGCAAATATCCAAAATGCCATTGAATATAATCAACTATCGAGTAATCGAGCATCGAGTATTTACCAGAATACTATCGAATAAGGATCAAATACCATCAAGTAATTACCAAAAATGCTATCAAGTAATCGAGCATCGTGCATTGAGTATAATCGATCATCGAGCATTGAGTATTGAGTTAAATGCAGAACGCTCGCTTTTTGCTGCAAAAACTCGATGCATTGCAACGCTCCCCACAGTGTTGCAATGCTCCAAATTTTGACATGATTCATCCTCGCGCCTTGCGCAACGTCAATGCAGCGTTGCAACGTTAGCTCGACGCTTCTTGTCTTTTCTGTGATTTAGCATTTCCATGTTGACCCCAGCGTCATGGTGCCACCCTACAACTATAAATAGTTTTCTTTCATTTTTGCTGAGGGAAGAAGCACGATTTTGATGGAGGCTGGAATTTTTCTTTGTGTCAATTAGTCTCTATAGTAATTTTGTTTCCTACCTAGGTTGGATTTTGATTTCTTTTTTATTTGTAATCAATAACTTGTAATTCTTCATGAATTTGTCTATGGATTTATGAAGTAATTCAATCTTGTTTCTATTTCAAGAGTTTTTGTAAATTCTTTTGAGTTTTCTTTTTTTCTTTATTATCAGCAATCTGAATTTGAGCATTCTTGAATCTTGAAGCATGTTGAATGATCTATATCTTGAGTAGTTTAGCCTAGATGCTTGGCTTTATTACATTCACTCATGATTGAATACATTGCTTTTAATGTGTTCGATAGAATGTCTAGTCGAGATCTTCAAGAGGCAATAGTAATTATGTGTTGAATGGCTGACTAACCTAGGATGCAATAATGACTAGATTTGGAGAAAATTCGGTTAATTGAGTAAGCTATCTTAACAATTAATCGACATAATTGAATCCTAGAACTTAATGCGCGTGTTTTCTCTTCTATATGACAACTGAGGAACCCAATAGAGGTAGAAGCATGTAGATAGATTAGGGTTAGGGCTATCCTACCTTAATCGTTGATTAGGACGGTTTCTTGACTAGGTTATGCTAGTTGTCCACCTTTGTAGAGACTAATTTAATCTAGATTAAGTAAGTAGTTGTATGCTTAATCTGATTGTGAATTAAATTTGTAGAATTCAATTATAAGAATTGCAATGAACATCTAACTTGGATTACAAGCAAGATTGTTCTAAACTTGGTTACAACTGTCCTTTATCTTTTGATTTTTAGCATGTTTCTTGTTTAATAAAAAAAAAAAAACCCTTGTTTTATAGCTTTTATAGTTAAGCTTGGTTAAGGAAAAGATTAAATAACATTTCCCTGTGGATCAACCTTTTACTTCCAGTTTAACTACGAGTTAGTTAGGTTGTTGTTCGAGCTTTATAAATATTGTTTGTTTCGGGTTAGGTAGAACTAACGACACCAACTTAGCTCCAGACAGGAAGCTCAAAGACAACCCGAGATGGATGATATGAAAGCTATGCTCTTACAGCTCATGAGAGATAAATCGATCTAGGTACCCACTTAGAACCAATGACACGATGTCCAAAAGGAAAAGTAACAATGGTCCACGTATTAATACGTTCCATTGCATCAATTTCACCTTTCATAGCCTTTTGCCAATGAGGAAATGGTGTTGCTTGATGATAAAACACTAGTTCATATTCAGTCGAGACATTCAACTAAAATTGTCTATGGTGTGAAGAACATGATTGGTAAGAAATGTAGTTCCAAAAAAAAAATATGGATTTGATGAAGGGGCAACGTCAAAAGAATTAGCAAGGAGATTACAATGGTAATATTTTAGATAGGCAGGAGGACGTCTATTTCTTGTAGCAGGCAAAGATGTATCATTTTCAACAATATCATTATTGTTACTTTGAGTAACAATTTCTTTTGATTGAACAGCAATAGCCTTAGCTAAAATGCCTATATCATTATCATCAAACGCACCCCCTTCCAGATTACCCTCTTAACTTGAAAGAGAGTGTGACAATAACAGTTATCAACTCCATATGTGGCACTTACTGCCTAGCTGACTTGTTTAGGAACCCTAAACAACATAAATAACAATAAAGAACTAATGAAACTTTGAACATTAGGACAACCTTATGGTACCATACATAGCAACTCATAATATGTGCATACAGTAGTAAGATTTAGTAGGTCCCACACATTTAGATTTAGTCCCTAGTATGCAACACATGTGTACAAATATTTACAGAGTAACCACCTAAGTTTTCTTGAACTAAACTTTAAGTGGCACAATAGCAGCGTAGTTAACCTCTAAGGAGATGATTGTTACCTAGAAAGGGAAACATTTTGAAAAAAAAAAAAAAGGGTGAACTACAAGCCCAGTGAGTGACTTAATTAAAACATAAATCTCATGCTTAAACTGGAAACTGGTAACTAAAAACTGAAAACTGAAAATTGGCCAAGCAAACATGTATGCATAACATAACAACATAACATTTTTGAAAACATAGCTGATCTGATCCTTAGTTAAGAAGAACCCTTTTGTTTAACTCCCTTCCATAACCTATGCTAGGTATGGACCCTTTTGCCACCACCTTACAATTGATCTTCATGTAAGGGAGAGACCCTTTTGCTCAGTCCTGCATGTTGATCTTCATTTGAGGGAGAGATCCTTTTGCTCAACCTTCCATCCTAAACCTTTACACTTGTCATACGTTTACATATAGTTAACCTAGATCCTGACATCAAGGATCATAATTAAAAATAAGCTAGATACCTTCCCCTAGTACTTTAGTATTGAGTTGTTCATACATCATAAAAAAATACTTTCATAGAAAGGCTTACTGAAAACAGGGTGTCATAGAAAATAACTACTAACGCATGCTTCATATAACTAAGTACATCACTACTTTAAACATATTTTAGAACCTCTCTTTTAAAACTAGCATGCTTTAGCATCCTTTCTAGACTTAGCTTGCTTGGAAAACTTACTTTAGAATAAGCTAGCATAAGAATAAACTTTTAACTAAAACATTCAAAACGTTTATAATCACTCACAACCTTGGTCAATCCTCCTAGGGTTGATAAGCTTCTCCTATTGGTGTCAACCCTGTGAACATAACTACATACTTTAGCTACTAGCCATGGTCTCCCTTTTTTAGACTAACTTCCATAATTAAGCTCATAATCTTCCAAACATAGTGACCTTACCTTCCAATGCCGACCCTCCTAGGCATTGAACATTTAAAAAATTTCTTAGAAGTTAAGCTTGGCTAGGCGGCAACACACCTCACCATCACCCACCATCTGTTGGGGTTGATGCCTAAAGTTTCGTGTCCTGTAGTTTGTAAACAGTTTCTACGAACGCTTGTGATGTATAATATATAATATTTACTTCACTTCTTGATTTTACTCATCTGAATGTTTATTTGCTTTACCACAAACTAATAATCTAAAATCCCTAGTTATCTTTATGTAACTTAAGCATGTATGTGGTGACATACAAGTGGATCATGTCTTAAGTGATAACCAAAATGGTCTGCAGTATATGGATAAAAGAGGGAAACCTTATCTTGCTAACATTACAGATGCGGCCCGCTTTGTGAAATAGTTACAAGTGTTGTAACTTGTCACAGATGGTCTGATCCTGATCATTCGTGTAGGGACATACGAGCAAGGGCGTCCTATACTAAGAGTTTGTATAAGACCTGACCACGAAGTGTTAACGTCTTGTTATATAACACCATTCATGACAGAGATTTCACTTTACTAGGATGACCATAGGTAATATGACCTCAATCCTGAGTGAGTTGGGAACTCCTACCATTGAGGGCGATCCTTTGATTTGCATGGGTGCGAATGACCAGGCCGCCGACTCAAACCTACCACTTTGGGGATTCGTTTGATTTGGGAACTGGGAACTCAGCTACACAAGATGGAATTCACTCCTTCCCCGAAGCAGGGGTAAATAGATAGATAGCTCCCTTAAGAGCTGATTCCAGGGCTTGAACGATGTAGCGTCACACACCTTCTCCTGGTCCGAGAGGTGTTCACACATAGTTGAACTATGTTGTATTGTTCATTAGAGGGACCAGTGGTACTTAAGAAATGAGATGTAACTACAGGGATAAAATGATAAATTAGCCCAACTGTACTTACGAGCATCTGTAAAGGGTTATCGTACTCATGATTGGTTATATCCAATGGACACAGAAATATATATGTGGTAAGAAGAGTTCAGTTGTCAGTCTTTAGTGGAATGTCTGGCAGTTAACAGATGGTGGATCTCGTGGCTAAAGAGTTTAGTCAACTATTCACGTATCGTTGGAACTTCGAGTCATAGGTCCATAAGGTCCCCTTGCTAGCTTGGATAAAAGTTGAGAATCAGTTTTTGGGTCAGTTTGAAATGTTCAAATTGATAAGAGGGACTTCAATTATATGTGATATAATTGAACTAGTTAATTATATATGATATAATTGAACTAGTTAATTATATATGATATAATTGACTAAATGTATGAGATACATTATTTTGAAGGAAATTGGATATAAATATGATTTATATCAAGTAGAGGAGAAAACGCTATAGTTAATATATAATATAAAACTATAGGTTAAGAATATAATATGATTATATTCATTATTTAATTAATTAGGCAGTTATGAGATAATTGGCCGAAGTTTTCTTCGGATTCGTGCGAAAGTGGAAAGTGGAATTCAGTTCTCATAATTGAAGAATAAAATGAAAATTGTTTTCATTTTGCAATACACGAAATAGATCCGAAAAGTTGCTCACGGTGTGAAAACCTTTGATCGCTTAGTATTGAGAGGCTATACGATAGCACCCACTTCACTAAACGATCGCACGAGATTTCTTAAATGATTGCTTACCCTTACTAGACGAATGCTTAGCGTGTCGTGTGAAACTAAACGATCGCTTACCTTTTGATAGACGATCGCTTAGCTATACCTACACGATCGTGTACCCCGCTCTAAACGATCAAGCACACCCGACTATACGATAGTCTTCCCTAATCTCTCACTTGCTTGTTCATAGTACATGATTGCTTTTCCTCCTTCCCTTTACCAATTCCATCAAAGTCCACCCTTTGGATTCTCTCTCTGAGAATATTGAGGGTTTTGAGTGGTGGTGTTGTCCCCGATTTCTTGTTGTTCATGCATTGTTGATCGTGTAGACGACCATTGTGTTGCTAGGCGACTGCTTGCTGGACGAGAAGGAACAAGAGGAGTTCGTTACGTTGGATCGAGTTTTTGTGAAGGCAGTCTTCAACTGGTAAGTCTCTCGGTATTTTGTTCTTTATTGTTAAAGCATGCCAGTAATTAGTGTTTACAATACATATTTATATGTTAGAATGTGTGTATGGGAATTCTGTCACAATGAAATCGGAAAGATCCGCTTCTGCTCATAAGCACTATTGTATAAGAGTTCCTTCACCATCAAGTGTTCATTGCATGTCCTAGGCATTCCACAAGTTGCACACCAATACACAAACTGCCCCCTATGCATCCAAGGCTTCAACACACATCTACACACCTCATCGCATGCCCAACACATAGTCTAACTCTTGCACCAATTGCACAACCTATGTACCCAACTTGTTGCACATCAACACATACTCCTTCCCTTGGTGTCTAAGTCACCTATGGTTGCCTACACAACCCCATGCTTAGCCCAAGGCGTGCTAAAGTAGCAACAAAATATTTGTAAAGGTCTGAGGCTTACATCATTAATAAACCTGAAACCTGATCAAAAGAATATTTGTAAAGATCACTGAACTACTCTATTACTACAAAAACGTAGCAATAGTGATAAGTGCAGAGTCGAACCACAGAGGGGCCAAGAATAAAATATCTCATAAGCTAAATTTAACTATGAAAAGCAATAAAAACAGGGGTTTTAGTTTGATTGATAAAATTTAGAACATGCAAGGAATTAAAATTCAAGGGATAAATATTAACTAGGATTGATCTATCTAGTTTTCAGAGCCATTCAATGAAATTTCTATCCTCAATTTTTCAAACTTAAACATGTAACCGATTCAAGTATGCACAACTACTCGCTCGATGCGATCTAACTAGCCTTTATAAAGGCGAACAACTAGCAAGAATCTAACTGAGAAAGCATCATAATTATTAATTAAGGTCGGAAAGGCCATACCCCTACTAATCTACATGTTTCTAATCCTATTGGGTTCGATAACGTCCACATAGAATTAAAAACACATGCATTACGATTTAAGATTCAATTGTACCGATTAATTATTAGGAAAGGCATGTTCAATTATTCAAATTATCTTCAAACCTAGGAAATCATGCATCCTAGAAATAGCCATCACATGCACAATTAACTAATGTTACTTAATTTATTTTAGCTAGACATTCGGGTAAGAACGTGACATAACTAAAAGTCGTTTAACCATGCACGATTATGTGTGAATAGTCAACCTCACAATCATGCCTTTTAAATTATAATGGCTTTAAAGGAGACACAAATTCAGAATTCAATTTGTTCAGGAACATAGAAAACTCCATAAATTAGCGAAGAATTAAAGCTCCAAAAAAACTAGATAGAAAACTGTTACCTTGAGCAATCCATAGACGAATCAAAGAGGAAGATCCAATCCCTCATTTACAATCCAAAATAAAACATAAAACTAACCTAATGATACTGAAAATACAAAGGGGAAAGAAGAAAACTAGGCCTCTCCTCGACCTCCATGAGTGTCAGCATCCTCTTTAACCTAAAATCGAATAGAGTATTTATAAAATTGTTCATAGTGTTACAACACTAGTGAAAGCGTTGCAATGCTCTTATTGATTCAATCCTAAAGCATTGGGCATGCATTACAACGGTGGAAGGACTCTCCCTTGTGACAGGCGCACACGTGCGGATGTTGGCATTCTGTTAATCATTGCAGCGTTTCAATGCCAAGGGTAGCGTTGTGACCCTACCCTGCATCCCCAACTTCTGCCGCTCAGCGTTGTTCAAGCATTGAAGCTGTACATGTAATGAGCATTGCGATGCTCTAATAGGGACAGTTTGGTCATTTAAAATCTTTTGAAGCCCAAATGCTCAAATCACCTCTAAATTGCTTCAAATTAACCCCATTTATCATCAAATAGCTAATTCTACCTCTTGATTGCTCAGTACCTACAAATTAAGATAATTAACACATAAAATCTCTTAATGATCCTAAATTCAACAAAGAAATATAACTCATTTTTAGAGCTATCAATATGTAATGAACAATGACTTGTCCTTATAAATGTGCCTAGTAGCACCAGTATTGATCCACCAATCTTTGATGTTTGAGGCCATATTTACCTCAGAAATGATGACAACTAAATCATCATTTTCCACGAGAATGACTTGATTATTGAAACTTTGTCTCTTTTTGTGCTTGCACATTGCAACAGTATGGCCATTCTTACCACAAACCCAAAAATTGCCTCGAATGCGCTTTCTAACATCATTCCTTAATCCATGATTTGCATTTTTCTTCTTGGGTTTATGTTTTGAAGCTTCAGCAATGTGAGTCATGGCTTCAACTTCTAGCGAAGTTTTATCTCATTTTTTGTTATCCTCTTCTATACGAAGTTTTACCGATGGTTCTTCATGGATAACTCATTGCATTCATCTTAAGGGAACACTCATCTACTTACCCTAAAGTTGGAAAGGAGTGAATTTCATCTTGTATTATTATGTTCTAAGCTCCTCGCCCAGTCTTGTCCCCAAAATGGTAGGCTTATTGAAATAGAAACCTAACTAATCAACAATGTTATATCTTGTGGTTACTATTTCGCGGTCCAGTCCTATGCAAATTCATTGCATAGAATATCCCCATTCGCATGTCATTTACACGAATGTGTTAGATCACTGCATTAGTATCAAATACAAAATGGGTCATATCCATAGTGTCACCAGGATAAGGTACCCAACCTTATTCCTATACTATAGACCCTTTATGCTATATCTTGAACATTAATCCCTGTATATCTCCATATACAATTCAAAACTCATTAATATAGCCTTGGATGTTAATTTATTGAATTTATGGTTATTAAGACAAAACAAAATACAACACAACCAATAACATTTATTGAAATAATATCGATAACTCTTTATGATGACAACCAATTAATTACATTTACTATCTACAAGTTTTAGGGCATAAAACCCAACAAACTCCCACTTGAACTAAACTCTAGTCAATGGGATGTACATAACATCACTATCCAAAAAAACGGGGATGGTATAAATTAGGGCATTCTTATATCCTTTACACATTTTCCACTTGCCCTAGATTATACAATGTACATGTGTTGTAAACCTAGAGTCTTTAGATGACTCTCGAACACTTTAGTCGAGTGACCCTTCGTAAGTAGATTGGTAATATTGTACTCCAAAGCGATCTTTGTGACGATCACATCTTTTCGTTGCACAATTTCCTGTATCAGGTGATACTTCCTCTCAATATGGTTTTCTCGTTTGTGGCTGTGAGGTTCTTCAGAGTTGGCTAATGCCCCACTGTTGTCACAACATAAGGTGATAGACAAGTCCATGTTTGGAACCACTTCCAAATCACTTAGGAACTTCCTAAGTCAAACTACTTCCTTTGCTGCTTCACATGAAGCTACATATTCAGCCTCCATAGTGGAGTCTACAATGCATCCTTGTTTAATGCTACACCATACTATAGCTTCCTGTTCAGGATAAACACTGATCCTGGCATGGATTTCCTTGAATTCTTGTCAATTTGGAAATCAGAGTTGGTGTATCCCGCAAGGATCAAATCCTTAGACCCATACACCAACTTGTAGTCCCTTGTTCTCCAAAGTTACTTAAGGATATTCTTAATCGTAGTCTAGTGGTCTAACCTTGGATTGGACTGGTAGCTACCGACTATTCTCACTACATAAAAAATGTTTGGCCTAGTGCAGAGCATAACATATATTAAGCTGCCCACAACTAAGGCATAGGGAATACGTCTCATATCCTCAACTTCTTGAGGTGTCTTAGGACATTGTCTTTTAGACAAGTGAACCCCGTGCCTGAAAGGTAATAAACACTTCTTAGAGTTCTGCATCGAATATCGAGTCAACATTTTGTCGATATAAATTACTTGAGACAAAGCCAACATTCTATTGTTGTGATCCCTAATAATTTGGATCCTAAGTATATATTGTGACTCTCCCAAATCTTTCATTTGGAATTGGGCTGCCATCCATTTCTTAATATCAGTAAGGTACCCTACATCATTCCCAATGAGTAGAATATCGCCATATAAAATACTAAGATAGCTACTTTACCATTGATGATTTTCTTTTGACACAAGGTTCATCTACATTTTGATAAAAACCAAAAGATTTAATCGTACTATCAAATTTAATATTCCAAGATCTGGATGCCTGCTTCAACCCATAAATAGATCGATTCAGGTTGCAAACTTTTACTCCTAACCTTGGGTTATGAACTCTTCGGGCTGAGACATGAAGATGTTCTATTCAAGATTGTCATTCAGAAAGACAACCTCGACATCCATTTGCCATATCTCATAGTCATAATATGGGGCAGATAAGAGAATTTTTATAGACTTAAGCATAGCAACAGGGAAAAAAGTTTCCTCATAGTCAACCCCTTCCCTCTAGGTATAACCCTTTCCTACAAGTCTAGCTTCGAAGGTTTGTACCTTCCTAGCTACATCTCTCTTTCTTTTATAGTCCATTTACACCTTATGGGTTTAACCCCTACAGGTAGATCTACAAGTTCCCATACTGAATTAAAGTACATAGACTCCATTTTAAGATCCATGACTTTGACCCATTGGTCATTGTCTACGCCATTCATTGTTTGTTTATAGGATAATAGATCCTCAATGTCATCATCTGGTATGACAACCTGAGTCTCAGTTAAACCTAAGTAACGGTTAGGTTGTGATATAACCCTCCCACTGCGTTGAAGCACTCTCAACGATTGAGAAGGACGAAACTAACTTGAAGTGCTGGCTTTTTCATTAACTCTTGATGAAAGACCAGCTGCATCAACAATCCTTGTTGATTCTTCAATAGCTTCATTTAATACTATTTGCTACATGGTTTATGATCTCTCATATGGTCTTCCTCCAAGAATGTAATGTTTGTTGATATAAATACCTTATTTTCTTGAGGGCCATAGAATAGACCACCTCTCATTTCATTAGCATAACCAATAAATTGGCATAACCTTGAATGAGGTTCCAACTTCTTAGGATTTGTCACTAATACATGTGTAGGACAACCCCGGATTTTGAGGTAATGTAAACTTGGTTTACGCCCTCTCTATAACTCAGAAGATGTTTTAGAAGCACTCTTTAAGGGAACTTATTCAAAATGTGAATTGTAGTTTCTACTGCATACCCCTAAAATGAGCTAGGTAATTGAGCATAGTTCATCATAGAACGAACCATGTCTAACAAGGTTCTATTTCTCCTTTCTAATACACTGTTCTACTTAGGTGTACCAGATGCTAAAAGTTGGGATTGAATTCCATTTCTGTCATATACTCCTAAAATTTTAAATCCATTTACTCTCCACCTTGATCAGATCATAGTGTATTAATCATTTTACCTATTAGGCTTTCAACTTTAAACTTATACTCCTTGAACTTTTCAAAGGCTTCATATTTATGTCCCATTAGGTTAAATAACGATACTTCGAATAATCATCTATGAAAAAAAGATGAAGTATTCGTACTCTCTTCGAGCATTTACATTCATTGGACCACAAACTTCTGAATGTATGAACTCTAAGGGTTCTTTGGCTCTATAACCCTTTCCACTAAAAGATCTTTTAGTCATTTTTCCTTCAAGACAGGATTCACATGGAAGTAATGAATTATCTTCTAACTCGCTTAGAAGTCCATTCTTTACCAGTCTCTTAATCTTATCGAGATTTTTGTGACCTAATATCAAATGCCAAAGATACGTATGATTGTTACTTGGAGAAATTCTTTGCCTTTTAGTTTGAGTATTCATATTTTTAAACATCTCATTATTTAAAAGTTCTTTTGATTCAGTTGATCTTAACACATATAAGTTGTCTTTTAGTTTAGTTGAATAATTCGTGACACATTTTTTATAATGAATGCTTCATTGAATGAAAAGAAATAGAATATGATTGTTTAGTTAAACAAGAAATAGATACAAGGTTCCTCTTAATTTTGGGAACTATATATAAATTTTTCAAAATTAAGTATCTATTTCTGAAAAACAACTCAACAACTTCCACTACACGAGCTGAAATGGCGTCTCGCGTTCCAATCTTGAGCGTCATTTCACCTTCATTGAGCTGCTGGAAGGAACTAATTCCCCATAAAGAAGAACAAACGTGATTAGTGGCTCTTGAATCAAGTATCCAGACATTATGGTCATTTTCCACTAAACAAGTTTCTAGGACCAGTAAATCATATTTACCTTCCTTTTCTTTCTTCTTCTAGACGCGGTACTTGGGGCAATTACATTTCCAGTGACCATCCACATTATAGTGGAAGCATTTTCCCTTGTCGGCCACTGATGCTTGATTTTATGAAGTGGAAATGTGGATGATATGCGTTGATGAAATTGCGTTGTGCACTCAAGTTTCCCCAGTAGAATCCAAGTGTAAATTCCTCTGAGTTTCCTGGTAAGTCTAGGATCGAACATAGAGACTTGTGAAAACAGATTGCGTTGGTAATTTTTATGAAGAACTTTTCGATAACCAGATAAATAAATAAGTTGTTGGGTTTGTTGTTTGTGTTGATGAAAAATAAAAAATGTGGCGGATTTGAGAAAAGGAAGTTATGTGATAGATGCAATGAGTATGTGATGAACGGGTTGAGAAAATCTTTAGCTAGCGTTACTTGGGAATGCGTCAGACTATGCGATCATGTTACAACCATACACAACAAGTCATTTTCCAATATAAATGTGATACTCCTAAGTCTAGGACACATGTGTTGAATGCAAAAGTGTCCATAGAGCTTATTCCTAAGTCTCTACTTTTGTCCTATGCGATGATGCAAAATGCATGAAGGCAAGGTGACCGTATACAATCATATCCTATCTTTAGGATGCATGCGATTTGTTAATAACAAATAGTGCTCATTCCTAAGCACCTATCTCTTGTATTATGCGTTCTAATCTGGCTCTCCCGATCCTAGATTCTAACCTGATCTTCCTAGGTCTAGATCCTGTCCTTAGACTATCCTCCCGAGTATCTCTAATGGACGAATGAAGCATATATAATACAAGATAATCGCAAAGAATGAAGATTCCCTAGTTGTGCTTGCTAAATGCTTCCCAAACCATTCAATTGATTTAGCTACTCATGTGTGAATAACAAAGAGTGTGAATAACAAAGAGTGAACATATATAGAGAAGGAAATTACATTTTTATAAATGAGTTGAGTACAAAATGACAATGGAAGTTAAAGGTAGAGAGCCTGTTAGCAATTCCTTGCTGACCGAGGCTTTTACACTGAAATCTCTATTATGTTCTAAAGATGTTCCTGCTTCCACAGGCGTCGGCCTTCTCTCTATCTTTGAAGCTTCCGACGCTCTCCCAAGCTTACCAGAACGATCTGCCGGCACAACTTCCTCCCTCACACCCGCCTTAAAATGAAAGAAAACTAAGAACAAAAGCGTGCGAACAGAAGTGTGAAATCTCTAACTGCTGAACCGGTTAACCCCTTCTCTGAAGAATACCCTTGGTATTTATAGAGCATCCATGATGAAAGGCGGCTTCTCTCTCATGGTTGTACAGATGGAACGGCTTTAATTCCTGACTGATGTGCCGAATAATTGTCACCGAAAAGCTGAATGTACTTTGTGATCGTTATCGGCTGTTAACTTAATTCGGATTCGACTGTCATAAGCTTTCTGTCCCATCGCGATTGATTAGCCTTTCACCCAGATGCGCCCACCATGTTGCGCTGACCAAGTTGCGGCGATCCTTCTCGGACGAGTGTTTGTGAGCATGATCAATGTAGAGCCTTGCGGTGAAGTTGCGCTCGACCAATGATTTCCTATGATCGCAATTTTTGCATTGCATTAACGCATATTTTGCACAAAAATACAAAAATTAACAGTTCTAATGCAATGAACGCATGCGACCGCAATATTATGAAAACAATGCTTAATGGACGCAAGTTAACATATTTCATCAACACAATCCAACATTGTTTAAGAACTTAGCACTATGATAACGTGCATTTCTGCACGTTATCTAAGTCCTTTTTAATTTGCTCAATATAATATTTATATTGAATGTTTTGACAAGACTTGATTTTATTTATTAAACTCTTTAATAAAATCAATCATCTATTACATTCTTATAAAATATTTTCCCAATTTACCTTCCAGGTCGGTTCCCAAGTAAAAATGTTCCGTTTTCTTCAGTTTAAATACCCCAGTCTAGACAGAACATTCTAAGACAAAGGTTCCTTATGGGAAATTATTTTATAAATTTAATCTTTTAGTGGAATTCCTTTTAATCCTATTAAAATAAATTAAAATATTAACCTATTTCTAATCTCATTAGAAATACTTCCAACATAAGTCTAGGTGAATTAATTTTAAATCATTTAAAAATAATTTGGATTTATGTTTACATGTAACTTTGGATTATAGATTTTAATCTATCTCATTAAACATATAACACTTATATTTTAATGTCAAATTAAAGCCTATAATTTGCATCTAATGACGTTGATCAAATATAAAAATTATGTTTATTTAAGTGGTGTCATGCTTAATGGAAGGTTCATTTTCATTGGAAAAATATAATATTTATATTCGTCATCCGTGAAAATTAAACATCCACATTCATCGTGCTACCATACATTATAACATTTATAATATTTTATGATGCATGAACATACTTAATGTAACAAACATCCTCATAATATAACTCTTATATTATGATGCATGAGCCTGCTAATTTAATCATAACACTTATATTTAATCACGATGTATGAATATGTTTAATTAATCATACATCAAAATAATATAACACTTATATTATTAGGTATAGGCATGCTAATAAAATCATACAATTATAAATAATATAACACTTATATTAAATATGATGCATGAAAATGTTTATTCTAAGGTGGAATTTTAAATCTCTATGACATACATTATATAGTATAATTTCATCCATTAAGTTATATATACATCAAATGCATAATAAATTAAACAGGAAATATTGGACCAAATTTTGGCACCTAAAAAAACAATTAAATTAATATAACTAATATATATTAATTATTAATTGAATTAATAAAAATAAATAAAATTACACAAATAAGAAAAAATTGTTGCAAACATCAATGAGGAGGCTCGAATCCACGACCATTGGACTCCTCGCACACGCCTTTAAAGTTTGGAGTGTTGCAATGTTATGGGGTAGCATTGCAATGTTATGGGGTAGCGTTGCAATGCTACAATTGTCCATCTCACCTGGCCCCTAGCATCGCAACACTTTGATAGCAGCGTTGCGACGCTGCAGTCCAAAAACTCCCTTTTACTGCGTTTTGCTTCGAACTTGGACCGAAAACCTCTGTTTTTCACTGATCTCTTCAGCAACTTTTGCTCCTCGATCGACATGGACTTACAGACTCGATAGAAAAACTTAAATGACCAAAAAAACAAAGGGCCCTTACATTTTAATCGGATTAAAACATAAAGCTAAGTGCCCAAAAATGTAAACATCCAATATTGCAAATCTCATATTCAAAATGCAGATTAAAACCCACCTTTCTACGTTGATTTTTGTTTGTAAAATGTGAAAAACAAAATGCAAGAACTGACACAGATACCAATTGATGGGGTCAAATCCCGAATTAAAGCGTGAGAACACCTTGCATTCAGTTTTTGTATTTTAAAGAGACAAAAGACAACAAGCTAAAATAGAATGGAATAGGATAAACATCATACTAAGCATGCATTATAAAGGAGAAACAAAGGGATGAACGATTCTCACCTTCGTAGATTCCTAAACTTCTCGAAATTCCTCTTGTTCTTCATACAAACATCTTCTCAATGATCACCAACACTATCACAAGAATAACCTTGTTATTCTTTAGGATTCCAAGAGTTGGATGATTTGGATGAGTGGTCTCCAACTCTTGGAAGAGACTATAGAGAGAGTGTAGAGAGGAATTATTTTGGAGGCTAGTTTTTTTGTTTTTTTTTTTTTTTTTGGCACAAAAGAATGCTTATCTTAAGTGGGCTAATGGGATAAATTTATATGGAAAAGGGTTTACCCCTTCTCCAAGAATTTTTTTTCACCATTGATGTCAATTAATTAAATAACCCCTTATTTAATTAATTGGCACATTAATTAAATAATCCCATATTAAATCTAATTTAATATATAGTTAATTAATTAATATATAAACATCACATGTTTATATGCTTCCACCTCTCTAACATCATAATTAATTAATTACTCATGAATCTAATCCACATGAATTAAATATTTGAATCTCATTCAAATATTTCTCTCTAACATAATTTGAATTATAGATCACATCTATAATTAATTATATATTAACCATATTAATATATAATTTCCTTAATTGATTTGAATAATTCAAATCATTCCTTATCAATATCCTTTAGTGAGTTAACAAAGGGACCTACAGATTAGAAGCTTCACGATATGAGATTAATTGGCTAAACTCATTAACCAAATTAATCAATATTGTACACTCCACTAAAGATCCACAAGTGCACTCTTCTTAATGCAGATATATTTCTGTGTCCATAGATATAGATCAATAACAACAAGTTAGTCCTTCACGAGTGTTCGTAACACCAACTGGGTCAAATTGATGTTTTACCCTTGAGTTACCTCTGTATTCTTAAGTACCAGTGCTTCTCTAATGAAAAACCTATTTATGTTTCAACCATAAAAAATAAACCCTTCTCGGGTTAGTGAGAGAATATGGCCCTTTGTTCAAGTCTCAAAGACGCTACTTAAGGGAACATTCATCTACTTACCCTAAAGTAGAAAATGAGTGAATTCCATCTTATATTATTATGTTCCCAGTTCCCCACTTGATCTTGTTCCCAAAGTGGTAGGCTTATTAAGTCAGTAAAGTGGCCACTCTCATCTATACAAATCAAATGACAATCCTTCATGAACAGGAGTTCATAATACATTCAGGATTAAAACTAAGTTGCCTAGATCATCCTATTCAAACAGAAACCTAACTAATCAATGGTGTTACATCTAGTGGTTACTACTTCGCGGTCCGGTTTTATGCAAATTCATTGCATAGGATGCCCCAACTCATATGTCATCTGCACGAATGCATTGGATCATTGCGTTGGTATCAAATACAAAGTGAACCATATCCATAGTGTCACTAGGATAAGGTACCCAACCTTATCCCTATACTATAGAGCCTTTAGGTTGTATCTTGAACATTGATCCCTGTATGTCTCCATATATAGTTCGAGACTCATAAGAAAACCTTGGATGTTAGTGTATTGAATTTAGGATTATTAAAACAAAATAAAATATAACACAATCAATAACATTTATTGAAATAACATCGATAACTCTTTATTGATGAAGGTCAATTAATTATATTTGATTGAAATAACATCGATAACTCTTTCTTCAGAAGCCATATCTCAAAGCTGAGGATTAATCAAATAGGTATTGTAAACAAAAATTCCCTTTCTCTTTTTGCTCTGTAAAAGGAATTTCTTAGAGAAACTCTCTCTAATGGTGATGTGTGTTGTTAAAGGAGAAAACCCATATGCAAGGATGAAGACAAAGTGAAAGAATGAGAGAAAGAGAAGAAGAAGACACAAGGATTATGTGGTTCGATTAGTGTGATCTACATCCACGGGAAGAAACTAATTCTTAAAGAAAATCTCAAAAGCTAAGTACAAGTCTCTCACTGTCTTTTTAAATTTTTGTATATGTGAATCTAAAGGCAGAAAACCTCTTTTATATGTAAGTATTCTATTACAAGAAGATTATAAGTAGTTGTTGAGAGATTAATATGAGATTTTGACTGTTGCTTTCATTATTTTACAACAAAGATAATAAAAGTAGGCATTCCGCTCTATTTTGGCCAAATATAAATAAGGACGTTGAACTAATTCTAAAAGTCTCTGTCATTCAATCATATTAAAAAAGGTTAGAATTTGGTCCAAAAAAGTAGTCATCCATCCTCTTGAGATTAAACAAACTAAGATATCTGTCAAAAATTAATAAGTTGATACGGATAGGATTCATCAGTGAAGTGAAACATCCAACATGGATAACTATTAATTGTTCATATAAAAAAGAAGAACAAACAACTAAGTTCTTTCCTTAACTTGCACGACTTGAATAACGTTTGTCCAAAAGATAACTTTTCATTCGTTACCAAAAATGTAAGGGAACATATCTACTTAAACATCCACAAAGTTAATCCCAATAGAATGAGCTATAACGAAAATGTAAGCCAACTTCGTTAAAATGATAAATGACTTAAACATCATTATAGAACAAGACGAAATAATGAAAAACTAATCTATATTTAAGTATAATCCAGGAAAGAAAAGGAAAACAAAGAGAATTACCACTCAACGCGCTCAGCCATTCCTTGTGCGAGTAGAATTGAGCTATTAAAATCCTAAGATTGTGGACTATGGAGGTTGAATTGATTTGAAATGATGAAAAGAAGCGGAGTTTTTGTTCGGGACACATACTATATATCAATTGAAGTATGTTTATTTTAGTTCAAAATTGGTTAAGTGATACAAAATATTTTTGATCTTTGAACTAGGTTTCAATACTACTTCTAAATTTTTAGGGGGTGTTTTGGCCAATAAGTTAGAAAATGGAGAGTTGGGAAGCGTCTTGTGAACACCACTTCCTTATTTAGCCTAAGAAGTTCGTGAATCTCACTACTAAAAATATATCAATTACATATCTTATTAACTTCATACACCGTGGGTTTTAAAAGTTTATAACTTCTTAGAATTCACAAGTTCTTAGAATTCGTAACTCTACTTCTTACCCCAAATACCCTCTTAAAAGGTTTCAGTTGGACACTTAGAACTTTAATCTTATTTTGAAAAACATCCTTGGAGATTCTTTTTGTTAAAATGAATTATTAAAATTAATGTAAACATGAAAGTTTTTCTTTTTAATTTTTTTTTAATTCATTATTATCTTTCATTACAAAGACAAGTAGATCAGTTACGTAAAATTAGAGGCATGTGGTATAGTTTAAGAAATAGCATATCACATATGGTTAGATATTATGATAAAGAATATGAATCGGTGGGTATGGTTTGAATGAATTGTCATTTCAATTTTCACAATCCTCATCCCCTTCTTCTTCTTCTTCTTCTTCTTCTTCTTCTTCTCTCTCTGCGTCCTTCTCTGCCTAAGTTAAAAATGCAAAGAATCTAAAACAGCAGGTCGCATCAGAAGGGATTTTGTCAAAGCTTTCATGGCCTTTCAGATTGAACCTCCTAATGAACCCCACGAACAAAACCCACTTAAATTCATTACCCATTTCTTCCATTCTTCTACCTCCAATTTCTCTACCCTTTTCGCCAATCCTCAATCGATTCCCCCATTTTCCCTGCAACCCTCCTCTTCTAGGCTTTGTATTCCAGTCGCGTCCCCAGCTTCCCGGAAACCCCCTTTTCTCTCCCATTCAGGTTTTCACTCAACTCATCATGACCTCGACTCCTCCAAATCTGCGGCTGTAAAGGGTTTGTCGTCGTCGCCTGAGTTCAGCTCTGGTTTTCCGTCGACACTCAGAATTTCAGGCCTCAATTCCGATGGAAAAGCTGGCGGCCCAGCATTTGTTGGCCAGGTCTTTAGTATGTGCGACCTTTCTGGGACTGGTCTTATGGCTGTCTCGACTCATTTCGACATCCCTTTCATTTCTAAGAGGTTCCCCTTCTATCTCTTGTAGTCAAGATCGACTCTGTTATTCTTTTTGTCACTTGAACCATTCTTGATTAGTTTAGGCTGATAATTTGTGTTGCAAACGAGGAGATTGAAGCTAGATTGGATAGGGTAACTACTGATTTGCTAATGGGCAGCCTATCATGGCTGTTTATACTGAAAATTATAGCTTAAGTATTGCTCAGGGTTTTAGTTAATTTAATTTATGAATATGTGATTGAGGGGACTGTTTATGTGATCATGTCTGAATAGCTTAAGTAGTTAAGTATTGATGAAAAAAACTTAACCTTCATTGAGAAAGAATACACAGGCATACAAAAAAGGAAAAATCTCACATAATGGAGCCAAACTACAAGATAGGGCCCAAATGAAGAGAAATAAGGTCAAACGGATAATTACGGAAGAGCTTAGCAACAGAGGATCAGAGAGAAATTGAGAATCTAATAAGGGACTAAACATCGCTAATTAAAACTCTCATGCCCTCTGAAGATTCTATTGTTTCTCCTTCCCCAAAACTCCACAGAATAGCAACAGCACACGCCCTAGCTTGCCACAAAAACTGCTCTTTATCAGGAGGAGGGATGGAGGATAAGCTCCTCAATTGTATCCCTGCAACTTCGGGAGCTGACAAAACTGAAACCAAACACCTAAAGAAATCGAGATTACATGATAATCACAACTCAATTCAATGATCTATGCATAGTGCATCATTATGGAGAAATGCAGCTACATTCTGGAGAAATGCTGCTAAAGGGAGGCTCTTTTGAATGATATTGCGAGGTCTTAATACTACCATGTGCAAGTTTTGTGCAAATAGAATTTAACGTTCTATCATCTATGGATATCTTGAGAAGATTGGAGTTCAAAAATAGGATATTTTTTTCCTCCTTGCAGCCAAGCATCAGTTAAAAAAAAACTTGAATTCTCATCTCTTTCTTTCAGCCATTGGAGCTTGCATTTTTGTAAATAAGTAACCTTCTGTAATTTGCAATCTCAAAAGTTCACCCTTGAGAATTTGCCTTCTTAAAGATTCTTCTGCAGTCAACGCATGAAGTTCTTCATGGCGATCTAAAACAGAGATTTCTAAGATACAATCTTTTTGAGAATTCTTACTAAGCAGCAACTTGTTTTTACCAGATTTTGATTGCATAATTCCAAACTTTTGAGAATGGAAAAACCTGCCCACCCGTAAGAGCATTCTTGCTTCAGAAAATTCTGACATAGAAGAATACGTGAAAGCCATGAATTGAAGGAACTAAATGGAGGACCCCATAAAAAGTTCCCAGACTCCATCAGAAGTTACCGTTGCTTTTTTAGAAACTTCTGTTTCACCAAAAATAAATAAATAAATAAATAAATAAATAAATAAATAAAAAATCCATGGCTTGAGATAACGAAATGATCCAATAATGAATGTGTGTGTGTGTGTGGGTATTTGAAGCTTGACCGAGTGGGCCCATGTCCATTTTTTATTGATATCTCCTTAGAATCTGCCAAAGATAATCTGATTGATAAGATAATATCCTCCTCGAAGAACTTTCAGAACTGGAATAGCATTTTTATCCCATACTATCGATATGTTGCCTGATCTACCAATAGAACTTACACAAGCCTAGCCCTTTAAAACTCCAAATTGATTTGACCAGATTTTGATCCATATTCCCCAATTTAGTTTCCTGCAAAACCTGCAGACAATGTTACAAATAGAATTCTTCACCACAGACTCTTATTTTTGTTGCCAAGGCCCCTAATATTCCATGATAGAAGTTTCTATTGTTGAGAAAGATGTATAAGCAAAATGTTAAAGATACTACCATATCATGCGTAGTTTGTGACCATTCTTAGGATGAAAACCTAAAATTTAATTAAATAATGCTATTAAAGCTTTATCATGCGAATGTTGGATGGAAAATCTGGGGGGACATTTAGTAATATATAAGGGTACAAATGGTCTTTTGCATTTTTGGAGATTTGTAGCCTCTGTACTCTTTACTAAGATGTTTGTAGCTGCTCTGTTTTCCTATTATCCTTTTGGGTTAGTTGTAGTTTCTTCTGTAAAACTTGTTGGGCAATTAGTTTGACAACTTGTGTATACATGTATACATTTTCACGTAGTATCCTATGTGTAAGAAAAACAATTACCCTCAATTTGGAGGTGGCACGTTGGTTCCATTTAATGCCATTTGAGTGAAGCTGGTTGATAATATGTTACGCACAATCTATACCAACTCAATAACAGTTATCACTGCGGCAGTATTTGCATTACCAGCTAGGCATGTTGGTTTAATCTTTTGTTGGATTTTCTACTTTCACTAAATTATTTTTAGATACTGAAATTGAAAGAAAGAATAATTGCATTCTTGCTATTAAGTAGTAGTACTGTGCCGAACGAAGTATCCTTCCAAAATACCATCTCTTATTTGTTGACTCCATTCTTTTAGAACTCCAGAGTGGCTTAAGAAGATGTTCTCAACCATTACTAAGAGTGAAAGAAATGGCCCCATATTCCGCTTCTTTACTGATTTAGGTGATGCAGGTATTGGCTCCTTGCTACACGTTATCTTCATTCCTTTTGCATTATTTATGTGGTGATTTATGTACTTTTAGACTTTCAAATGGATTTGGAAAATCTTTCTCAAGTTTGTCAATTGTTTTCCATCTTTTTAGTATCTTAATATTGACTTCTCTAATTTACTTCACCTAATATGCATGACATCCTGACCCAAAATATTTGCTTCTTAGTTACATATGTTAAGCGACTGAATATTCCAAGTGCTGTGGTGGGGGCTTGTCGTCTTGATTTAGCATACGAGCATTTCAAGGTATTAAACTTAATATTGGTAGGCTAATTCTAATTTATTGGTTTTACTATTTTTTCCAATATCTGCTGAAGATATTGCTTCCTGGTTGACATTGTCTTCCATGATCTAACTTCTTAACTTGTAACATCAGGAAAAACCTCATCTATTTCAGTTCATTCCGAATGAGAAACAAGTACGATTTTTCTTGTCCGAAGCAAGAAACTTTCTTTAATACAAAAAATATTGTGAGCATCAAGCATGCTAGTCAATTCTTCCAGCTAGAACGTCATGACAATCACTCCTGACCTTAGCCCTTGAATGATTTTCTAATGTTGTAGGTTAAAGCAGCAAACAAGCTTCTTAAAGGCCTACCTCAAAATGGTGGAAGCAAAAAGATCGATGGTGTTCCTGTGTTCAGTGCCCAGAACTTGGATATTGCAATAGCAACTACTGATGGGATAAAGTGGTATGTCATTTTTTTGGGGTAGTAACCAGTAATTTTCTCGTGTTAGTTACAGTTCTTGTAAAGCGTGGTCCTTGACATACCATAACATAATGTGTCTTCAATAATCAAAAGGCATTCTTTTTATGCTTATGACTGTAAGAATGGCTATTTTTAGTATTTACTAATTTCTTTTACCAAATAAAATTCAATAATTTTATGAACTTCTGATATTTTCTTTTTATGAACTTCTGATATTTTCATTCTTTTGAAGTTTTTCTCTGCATATTTTATCTTCAGTATTTTCATTTTTTTATTCAGGTACACTCCCTATTTTTTTGATAAAAACATGCTCGATAATATTCTTGAAGAATCTGTTGATCAGCATTTTCATGCTTTAATCCAAACACGGCGTTTGCAGCGCCGAAGGGAGATAGTTGATGATAATGCAGCAGCCGAAGTTCTTGAAGAGATGGGTGATAGTTTGTTGGAGCCTCCAGAGGTATGATATTAAGATAGTCTTGGTGTAAATTCTTCCCCTACTTTTGTGCTTATAGCCTCACATCTCTCATAGCAATTTGTGATTGTCTTTTTGTAACTCATCGGGCCTACTTTGCCCTCTTTTGATTTCATACATCATTGAAATGAGGTGTACGTGTTCCTCTTAAAAAAAGGATGAGAAGAATGCTGTAATTACAAAGTAATTTAGGATGGGAGTGAAAGTACAACCCACCAAGAAACTGTACGTATCACGCTATTATAAAAGGAATCAAAAGGAAATAACTTTGTAATATTGAATAATCAATGGTTTCTTTCTTTTCAATATGCCAAAGAAGATCTCTTGCTGCACAACTCCAAAGGATTTTGGGCTTTCCTTTGAGATTCCACCCATCTAAAGCTCCGGTAATCCACTTTTCTATTCTTTTGGGAAAGCAAGCTTGAATCCCAATTTTTTTTCATCACAAAATTCCAGCTCTTGTAGGCCATAGGACAGTGCAAGAAAAGATAATCAACATTCTCACTCACTTTTAAAAGGCCCATCTCTCCCACATAACTAATTCACAAAATTCTACCTTGCCTATACTTCCTTAACTCCCTCTACTTGTAAACGTCAATGCAAATCCACTTCTCAGTCATTATAAATATGTCACTGCTGATATTCCTACTTTTTCCCTATTAAGACTAACAAAATTTCAACATCCTGTCATGTGTTCCCAAAATATTGAAGACCTCTTTGGTGGTGGTGGCTGGGTTTGGTCATCTTTGGCTTAAACATTTCCATTTTCCCTTTCGATAGGAAAAAAATGCATTCTGTTAGTTCCCAGTATCATTGCTTTAAGTAAACATCTCATAAAAAATGGCTTCAAGTAAACATATATCCTATCTTTGAAGAGAAGGAATTTGGTGAGAGGGAGGTGGAAGAATGGACACAGCTTTTAAACATGTTGGATGGGATGCTTCTCAATGATAGAGATGACAAGCAAGTTTGGTCGCTGGAAAATGATGGGACCTGTTCGGTTAATTCATTTCCCCTTATGTATTTCGCAAGGAGCCACTCCCAGGCCCCCCTCCCATATAAATACTATCTGGCAAACCAATGTTTCTAAGGGTTTTTTTCTTTTTTTTTGTAAAAAAAAAAAAAAATTGAAAGCTCAACACTTGTTGTAGAGTTGAGAGAGTTTTTGTTCCATCTCCCTTTCGAACAGGGTTGAATCCTTGATGCTCTTACTCTTTTTCTGCCCTTTTGTGGCTAGTTGTTGGGAGAACTGTTCAATTTATTCAATCTGGTCTGGTGCTTTCCTTCCAGGGCTTCGGATGCCTTGCTTCAGCTTCTTCATGGTTTTCCTTTTAAGGGCCAAGCTAGAATCATGAGGGACAATGGTGAAGTTGCTCTTCTTTGGAGACTGGTTTGAAAGGAACGGAAGGGGTTTTTTCATGATTTTTTTCTTTTAAAACGGAAACAAAACTTTTTATTGATATAATAAAAAGATATCACAATATAGAGGATCAGGAGGTGGACCCAGGCATCTCAACTAGATTGACACCTCCTTAGCACCCACATCATATCTAGGTATCAAAACCAAATAACAAAGTGCCTAGTATCCGAGAGTACAAACAACAAGAAACTGTCAAAACAGCCAAGAAAGCCTCAGAAAATACAGAGAACAAAAGCCTACCAGCATCTAAATCCATACATCATATGAAAGCTAATTACAATACAAAGTTAACAATCTTGCATAAAAACCGAGCTCCAGTTTAGACTTATATCTTGCACCGAGTATTCTTCACAATATTTGGAGAAGTAATACCATGAGGAGGCATTCAGCCTTGCTGCCTCATAACGGTCCTGCCAATGCATTGCTTTACTGTGGAAAACTCGTTGATTTCTTTCGAAGCATGGTTCCATTAATAGTGCTTTGACAGCATTGTTCCAGAGCAATTTGGAACACGACTTCAGCAAAGGACCCACCAGAATCTTCACTACATTATCCCAGATGGAATTACCAAATACCCAACTTGTGCAAAAGGTCTGTAGTAAATTCTGCCAACAATTGACAGCATAGAAACACTCGAGAATAGGAGCTGCTGAGATTCATTTGCTGACAAACAGAGATGACAGATTGTAGGAGACAAACATTGTGTTGGGAGCTTCCTTTCTAGTACCTCCGAGCAATTCAAAGCACCAAAAATCATTATCCAAATTGTTATGTTAACTCGGCATGGGCTCTTGATCTTCCAAATTGCCTTTTCGAAGCCTCTCTCTAGTGGAGATAAGACTTTGACGTGATTAACCAATGATTTAACCGAGAAGACTCCCCTTGTTTCTAGTGACCAAGAGCATTTATCTGGGTTATCCAACACCTTTTTCCCCAATATCATCCCAATAAGATTTTGAAAATTTGTTCAACTCATCATCCTTTAAGAGTCTTCGGAAAAAAACTGACCATGAAAGATGGGTGTTGTCCCAATGATCTGCAACAGTCCCTTGCGGCTTAAGGGCAACCTTGAATAATTCAGGGAATAGCACATTCAGTGGCAATTTGTCAACCCAAAAGTCCAACCAAAATCTGATTCTAATATCGTTGCCTAGCTTGTATTTTGCTAAGGCTTCTACTTTCATCCAGGTTCTTGATATATTGATCAAGGACTTCTAAGGCTTAGGTTGACTTTTCCGGATGTGTGCCAATTAAACAAGTCCTGACCATGTATGTTTCTGATGACTTGATGCTAAAGTGAATTTTCTTTGTTAAAGTATGTCCAATCGCATTTAGCTAATAATGCCAAAATTTTCACCTTCAACCCGCCAAGATCCAAGCCTCCATCTTTTTGATTTCGAGTGACTACCTCCCATTTGATCAAATGATTTATTCTCTCCTTTGTGCCCCTCCCAAAAGAAGTTTCTCATCAAGTGCTCTACTGAATTTACTACCTTTTCCAGCATAAGAAAAGAGAACATGTAATAAGTGGGGAGATTAGAAAGGATGGACTTACAAAGTGTTGCTCTTCCCCTTCTTGATAGATTGTATCTTTTCCAGTTATCTAGCTTGATTTGGACTTTATCTATGACCCGTTGCCAAAAGGCACCTTTTTTGGGTAACCTCCCAAGGGTAAACCAAGATACATAATGGGCAGATTGTCTACTTTGCAGTTCAACCTGGCATCTGCTGTGATGGTGTCTTGATCTTCCACATTTACTCCAACTATGGCTGATTTCTCCCGATTAACTTTTTGGCCAGAACACCACTCTTATAATTCTATGATCTTCTTTAATTTATCTAACATTTCTATATCATATTTGCTGAAAATTATATTGTTATCTGCAAATTATAAAATAGGGACATGGATTTTTTCTCTTCCCACCAAAAATCCTTTGTATTGGTCTTTATCATGGAGTGTTGCAATTAAAGAGCCCAGAACTTCACTTACAAGAAGGAAAAAAAGGGTGATAAAGGATCTCCTTGACGAACACCCCTTGTAGTTGATATCCAGCCTCTTGGTCTCAATGAAGATAGAGAATTTTGGATAAGTGACACATCCCATCATCCATCTTATTCATTTTGGATCGAAATTTTTACCGATTAAGATCTATTCGAGGAAAGTCCAATCCACAACGGTCAAATGCCTTTTCCATGTCTAGTTTGAGAATCCACCCTTTTTTCCTTTAGCTCTATAATCCTTAACCGCTTCATTTGCAATGAGAATTGGGTCTAAAATCTGCCTTCCTTCAATGAAAGCACTTTGAGTGGGAGCTATAATGGTGTGCATAATTCTCGAGTTGTCCGACCAACACTTTTGCCACTATTTTATAACATAAGGTGGTGAGACTAATTGGTTTAAAGTCTTTAACCATGACCGCATCTTCCTTCTTTGGAATCAAGCATATGAAATTCTCTTTTACACAAGCATTCAACTTTCTATTTTCATAGAAATTGTCGAATAGCCGCTGAAAGTCTTCCTTGAAAAACCTCTAAAACTTTATAAAAAATTCAACTGTGTACCTGTCAAGCCCTGGAGCTTTATTCTTCCTCATATTCTTCAAGGCATGCCATATTTCTTCTACTGAGAATTGATCTGTGAGGCTGACATTTTGAGCTGTTGATACCTTTTCCTAATCAAACAATATACGAAGTGAGCCTGCACTTAATGATTTTGTGAAGTGAGCCCTGGAGCTTTATTCTTCCTCATATTCTTCAAGGCATGCCATATTTCTTCTACTGAGAATTGATCTGTGAGGCTGACATTTTGAGCTGTTGATACCTTTTCCTAATCAAACAATATACGAAGTGAGCCTGCACTTAATGATTTTGTGAAGTGAGCCCTGGAGCTTTATTCTTCCTCATATTCTTCAAGGCATGCCATATTTCTTCTACTGAGAATTGATCTGTGAGGCTGACATTTTGAGCTGTTGATACCTTTTCCTAATCAAACAATATACGAAGTGAGCCTGCACTTAATGATTTTGTGAAGTGAGGAGTAGAAAATTATTGTCAGCTCTTCAATCTCCTGGTAGGAGGTAGTTGAAATTCCCTGATCATTGGTTAGCTCAGAAATCAGATTCATTCTTCTTTTTGCTGCGAAATCGATGAAAAAAGCTGGTGTTTTCATCCCCAAGTTTCAGCCAATTGAGTTTACTCTTTTGTATCAAATTCCTTTCATCCACCTTTAAATTTCCATCAATTCAGCCTTCAAAGACAGTCTCAAATTCGGGTCTGCATTATGAAATTCATCTTCTTCTACCAAGCTTTCCAGTTTTTCCAGTTCCTCGAGTATGTGCTCTTCTCTTCTCCTTTCTAATTTGTAGTTGGTTTGCCAAGCTTCCAAAGCTGTTTTTAGCTTTCTTCATTTTGCAGATATGACATATCCAGCCCAACCTTGAGAGTCAAAATTGCTCAATGTTCTTTCAATTAACCGGTGGCACTCTTTGTTGAATAACCAGCTATTACAAAAGCGAAAAGGAGAAGGTCCCCATTCAACAGAAACAGCCTCCAACAAGAGAGGGAAGTGATCGGAGAATGAACGGACTTGTCTTGTCACTCTTGAGTTTTAAAGGCTTCATTCCGTTCTCTTGAAGCAAAGAAACGATCAGCAAGGGACTGTGAGGCTGCATTGCCTTCCCTTTCCCAAGTAAATCTTCCAGGATAGGGGAATCTCCATCAAGTTGGTAGCTTCAATGAATTTATTGAATTTCTTGATACCTTGTCATTCTTTCCACAGGAAGTCTGTCTTGGAGCCACCTAGTTATATTGAAGTCACAATTGATACACCAAGGCTCTGGAAAATAATCTGATAACGAGGATAACTCCGGCCAAATATATTTCCTTTCTCTGTAATCGGTTGGACCATAAACATTTGTAATCCAACATTCCTTCTTGTAGATTGTCTTGCATTTAACAGAGAGTGAGTAGCCTCCCTTTAGTACTTCAATAACCGACACTTTACTTTCATCCCACATAGTTAGAATGCCCCCTGATCTTCCAAATGCCTCAATATTAAACCAACCTACCACTTTCGAGCTCCACAATGATTTGATAATATCAATGTCAAAGTCCACACTTTTTGTTTCCTGTCAATAAGACCAAGTCCGGATTGATTTTATTTATGAGTCTTCTGATTGCCATCCTTTTTGTTGTCTCTCCAAGGCCTTTGACGTTCCATGATATAACTTTCATATGACTGGCCAACGGTGACACGTCTTTGATCTGTCCTCAACAATTAACAAAGCGAAATGTGGCAGGCTTCAATTATTGATTGCAAATTATTAGGGACTTGATCTGTATTTATGGGATGAAGGAGTGAATCTTTAGATGGTTCCGCTTCTATTGAATTATCTTCCAAGAATAAATCGCGGATATCCTTTCCAAAATTATTCAAGAACTCTGCTTCTTGGCAAGGGAGGCAGGGAGTAGTTGTTCAGAGAGTAAGGGAGAGCAAGGGAGGCAGAGGAATTGTTGGAATTCCTGGTCTGAAACTTCTTAGAATAGCTGTTCCTTTTTGGCGAATCTTTTTTGTCATCAGGAGAAAGAAAAAGGCTTCTTGAGGCCACCGCCTTTTGAGAATTTTCAGGATGGATGCCATCTGACTCTTCTTTTAACGTTTTCTCTTTGCTATTGCTGATAGGAGTTGATTGCACTACCATTTTTAAAAACTTACAGTTGTCACTATTGCTTCTCTCACCCCTCAGTAAGTATGTCTCTTCGGTTCGTTTAGTAGTGTTCACACTACCTTCTGAGATAATCTGGTTAAGCCACTCACAGGCTGGGACTTCTTCTCCGGCGCCGAGGGATCTTCCATAGCACGGGCACTCTGTTTTGGTGTACCAAATGGATTTATTGAGTTTGAAGGAGCTATTTGAATTGAATTTAAATAATCCAAAGCTATCGGATTGAATGACGTATCAACTTCATCATTCATGACCTGATTTAGCCTCTGCAAATCGATTAGATTGGAGAAATCTTTAACTAACAATTGGCCTCTAGTAATTGATGGAGGTTCAAACAGTTCTATATCACCAAAGTTTAAAAAAATATCTGTCAAAATTCGTTATTTCTATTGTAGCAGGCATAAAACTACAACGATTCCTTTTAACTTGTATTTTAGCTTTGGAACAGTTAAGTAGATTGAGCGTTTCTGTGGCAATATTTTCCAGTCCTCTGAAGTGATCCCCTATTGCCTCCAACATCTTTTTGCACCAATAATCTAGAGGCAAGTTCTTAATCCTTAGCCATCCTCCAAATCCTTTTATTATTGTTGGCTGACTGTGCTTGAATTTATTCCACTTTTCAATTTAAAACGGTCCTAGTTCCTGCCATTTCCCTGGTTTTTCAATGAGCTCCTCTAACGAACCTTGTTCCAGCTTGATCAACGCAGTCTCTGCAAATAATGGGTGAATGATTATTTTGGTTTGAAACCAATCCTCTTAATACTTTTATAATTTCTTTCCAATCGTCGAATACGAACAACCTAGAGATGATCCACAAGTTATCACAATTTTCTTTGAACACTTCAGTATTCTCAGAACAGAGGAATTCAGCAGCCCCTTCTTACCGCTTCCAATGCTCTGTTTTCCAGACTCCAAACCAGAGGAGGGAGAGTGACGTTTTGACTTCACCATTTCAGCATAACTTGATCTGGTGATTGAACTGAGTGCGGTCAAAGTCCTGTAGTTGCTGTTTGAGGGGATTTAAGTAAGAAGATTGATTCAGTAGCCATGTCGTGTGCTCAGGTTTCATCTGGAATCCTTTCGGCATTCTATGGAAAGAATGCCCCCCTGCTGTGATTCTCCCGAAAGGACGTGAATGAATGAATGTCCGCCTGTTGCTGGCCATACAACACGTTTCAATATCCAGCCTGCATTTGCTTTGAATTTGAAAGCCTTGTTCCTCCAAGTTCGTCTCTGCCATTCCTGAGGAAAAACCGATTCTCTGATCCTTGTATTATTCTGATATGGCCTCTGTAAACCACCTCAGTTGAGATTCAGTTAACAACAAGATCTTTTGAGCTTCCACATCCTCAATTTGAAAGAAATCATTCTCAAACCAAATGCAATAGAAAGAGTTTAGGACTTTTTGCTGGTTTCCAGTTCCATCTTACCACTGACCAAATCGTTGATTAAGAAATGGACGGATGGGAGTAACCAGTGGGATGAGATTGACGGGATGGAAAAGACCAGTTGAACTTGAAGTGGTCGGAAGATTCGTCGGAGAAGTGAAGATGACGGGAAGAAAGATGAGAAGGCGGGGGAGGTGGAGAGAGGAGGGAGGAGAGAGAAGTGAGAGAACTTACCTTGTTAAGTGAATTGGGCATTTCTCATTTTGGGAGGGGTTTTTCTCATGATCAAAGCTCAAACAGGGAGATCTGGGAACTTGTCAATTTTTTGCTTCTACTTGGTCTATCTCTTCTAATTTATTTCGTAATTATAGCATAATTCAATTATACTCGCGAAGGTGCACGTCTTGAAGAGGGAAATATTCTGGTTCATTGGGGTTGGGACTCTTTACCCAGAGAAGTTTGCTGGTCCTGGTACAGAGTAGTAATATGTGAAAGAAAAATGCTACTTTGTACGGTGGAGAAATCCCATGAAGTTCTTAGGGCCTAAAGTCATTTAAATGAAGCATGACAAGGTTTATCCGATTCCATAATAGCCAATGTATAAATGTTGTGGCCAAATGTATCCATGTTCCCATAAAAATAGTCGACTGTCGCTGGATTAAGTTTATGAGGATCTTTGGGGGAAGAACTTAGCTATGATCAATGTCATGAGCTGTACAAGCTTGTCAATAGCCACCATAAGCATATTGGTCAACTGCCACATACAGTGGTAAATATTGGTTGATGATGCCACATGAAGTAACGAGCTTTAGTTAATATTTGTAAAATGCGAAAGAATAGTCCGCTCTATGCTCACCACACGACTCCATCTTTAGTTAATATTTGTAAAGCATGTCTAAAATTTATCAAATCATTTTATGTTCATAATACTTTCATCCTAAGTTGCTGGAACTACTATTACAAAAATGGTGTTTGTGTCTACATATATACACATCTTTTTCATCCATGTTTCCCAGACAGTCTTTGACTGCAGAAATTGGAAGAGTTCTAGGCTTTGCGTTATCACACAATCTTAAATATTATCCTACAAACCCACAATGCCAAATTGTACCTTAAATTAATTAGTTTCACAAAGATGGTATATCACTATTTATTTTGATGATGCCAACTTTGGCTGCAATCTTAAATATGGAAAGATGAATGTTTGGATTCTTGAAATAAGTGGTTGCACCAGGATTAATCAGCTCTATTTTCCCTCTCTATTTATTTATGTTGAAGTTAAGGGAGGGGTATCTAGTAATCGTTTGACTTCTTAGCAAGATAATTGTTGAGAATCCCACATTGAAAAAATCAAGAGACCTCACACTTCTTATAAGATAGATGGGCTACTCCTTTCATTATCAATTGGTTTTAAAATGGAACTCCATACTATTTAATAATAATGTCTTATCCTCCTACTTTTTATACTTTCACTTACATACGTCGTCTCACCTATTCTTCCCTAATAGGTTCAAGAAGTGATGGATGAGATGGGCAACCCTGGGATACCCTTGAGTGTCATCTCTAAGGTTGCCGAAATGCAACTTCTTTATACAGTTGATAAAGTAATTCTTGGAAATAGATGGTTGCGTAAAGCTGTTGGTATTCAGCCCAAATTCCCTTACATGGTCGACTCATTTGAGAGAAGGTATGTGTCTTTGTTTTCCAAATTAGTACATCTTACAATACTTGGTGTATCAACCAAACAATTTAACTAACTGCTTCGATTCAATTTATTTTCTTTGTTTCAGGAGTGCAGCTTCTCTCCTAAGAATCTCAGAGTCTGCTAGTGGTCTTACCAACTCTGAATCAGTGAAGGAAACCAAAGAACTTCAGTATTATAGTTCATCACCTCTCAACATTCAAGATAATAGGGAAACCAATCAAGAACCTAAGCAGCATTTCTTCAATCCTTTTAGAAATTGGTTTAATCATATCTGGTCAAAACAATGCCAAAGAGATGACTTTCCTCCGGAACGTATGAAACAAAATGTGCAGCCAAGTCCTTTTCTCCCCAAAATAACAATGGTAGGTATATCTACTGGTGACTCGGGGCACACAAGTAAAGCCAATTTAAAGAAGACGATGGAAGATTTGACTAAAGAACTAGAGCATATAGATCAGGGAAATGGTGCTAGTCATAACGAGTACGAATTCAACAATGAAGAAAGGGATCCATTATTTGTTGCAAATGTCAGTCATTTCTGCTCTGGCTTGTCAAAGGCAGGATCAGCTCGGTGGGTTCGAGGAAATGATTAAAGGACCTTTCTAATGTCATGCTCCTGAACTACTCTTTTAACAACTCCACTTTCCCGGGTATGAAGTTATGGCATACTTCCCTGACTGGGTGTAGTTTTTCAATTTGCCAAATATGAAATCCGGTGCTGTGTATGGTAGTTGCTTAGATAGTTTGAAAATGGTATGTGTTGCCTGTGTATGGTAGTTGCTTAGATAGTTCGAAAATGGTATGTGTTGTATCAACAGAATGAAAAGCAAAAGAGGTAGAAGGAAAAATCCCTCTTGTTATTTTTTCAGACAATTTTGATCAATAATGAAATGAAATTTTGGCTTCAATTAAATAGTTAACTCGAGCATTGCCTTTCATGATCTTCAACAAGTCACATTATCAAATTGATTCAGGATATCAGCAATCATAAAAGAGAGAGAGGCAGGCTGCTGCTTGTAAGTATTACAAATCTATTTTTTGTCTACGCTTCTCTATTCTCCAAACTTACATGTCTCTAGAACTGCAATGATTGTTTTGTTCAATGTCAGTGGTCTTTCTATTCATGTGGAATGGGAACTGTTCTGTTAGCTTCTTTACATAATGGATTTGAAAGAATCTATACTAAAGATTAGAGATATTGCTTCCTTTTTGTGGCCAAGCATTTACTGGAATTGCTATGTGTATGAGTTATAATGGCTTTGTTCCAGTTTTGGTTACAAATTGATGGTGTTGGATGCATTAAAGAAGCAGAATTTGCCATACTAAGGGGGGAGAGCAATTGTGAGAACAGCAAAAGGCAAAGCAATGATGAGTGAAAGAATGAGGTATGGGATTGGTAGTGGATTTGCTTTGCTTTTGTTTTGTGGTTTTAATGCCTTTCATGTCTTCTTCCATAGTGTTTTGCACTTTCTTCCACATTAAGAAGTGTTAATAGTGACACATAAGACCCTCCTAGAAAAGATATTGCTATCAATGTATTAAGAGCTTATAGTTTTTTCTTTTTTCTTTTTTAAATTTACAATGGATTTATGTCATGAGTCAGATTAGAAAGAAGTACCTTTTGTTATAAGTTTAAGAAAATTCATGGGTTTAGTTGAATTGGACTAAGGGACCCTTTCTTGTTCAATTCAATTATTATGGGGTCAGTTTTACAAACTTAGTCTAATCTAACTACGAATTTATTCGAGAGTACTTACATGAAAGACTCAACGAGAAATATCTAGATTGGGTTGGTTTGAATAATTTGAGTTATTTTATTAGTATCTTAACTCTTCATTTATTCATTTATTTATATTTTGAAAAGTTATACTCTAAGGACTCTCTCTTTTTCTTCTTTCTTTTTTTTTTTTTTTTGAGAAATTATACTATAAGGACTTACTTATGGAGTTGTCTTCTAAATTTTGATGAGAGAGAGATTAAAAAAAAAAGCTATGTAATTGTATTGCAGGTGGAAGATGCTTAAAATGAATGATACATCATAAACTAATTGTATTGCAGGTGGAAGATGTTTAAAATGGATACATCATAAACTAACACAATATATAAATCAATATAATTAATTATGGTGTAATTTATTTTTTACCCATTTCAATCTAAAGTGCCTTATAACTTGACTCCACCTAAGTAGAAAGTGGGGAATTATATTTAAAAATACAATAATATATCTAAATCAATAATTTTATTTATTTATTCGTCTTTTGTAGGGTCTTTTGTCAATTGTGTGGGGTGGTAACTGGTAATGGGTTGACTTGTTTTGAATTTTTTTGCCTTCCTATCATTGGCACTAGTTTGACTTATTCTAAAGCCAAATAATAATAACTTTTAAATGTGATTAGAACTTTGATGAAAAGAAGAAAAAAAGAAATAGAATGGTGTAGAAGAGAGAGAGAAGTGGATGGAAGTGGATTTCCAACCTAAAAATTTTGGTACTCTCTAGATAATCTTCAATCTCCTCACTTAGTTGTTTAATTCATATATATAGGGTGTAATTAGAGATGTCCATTTAATTTATGAGGTCGAGAAATTTCTGACAGGAAATGGAGAGGAAGTGGAGAAGTTTTTTCCCTGTTTACTAAACGGGGACGGGGATGGGGATTACATTCCCTAGCCCCAACCCTGACCCCGTCCCCGCCCTGTCCCGACGAATATATATACTCAACTAACTAACATATGACATATATATATATAATAACACATATCCATCATACATATAGTATCATACATATATATACATATATAATTACTTTTTATCTCAACTTTTTCATGTTTTAATACATTTTTAAGATAGGTATGTTTTTAATATTTAAAATTTTATTGCTTTCATGAGCATAAAGGTTAGTTATAATGTTTCAGTTGAAGGCTAGACTTATAATGTTTAAAATTTAGTAATTATGAATTTAAATTTTTATGTATATCTTTGCACATCAAAGAAAAGAATGAAAAAACAAAAAAAAAAAAAAAAAAAAAAAAAAAAAAAAAAAAAGAAAAAAAAAAAAAAAAGAAAAGAATGCATTGGAAATAATCCATTTGACTAATAAATTTTCATTAAGGTTGAACATAAATAGTTTAAAAGTGGTTAAAAAAATAATAATAAAAAAAAAAAGAAATGGGAAATTTTTCTTGGTGGAGAACCCGATCCCCGCAAATTTCCTGCTGGGGAATCCCTATCTCGATCTTCACGAAAAATTTCGTAAGAACGTGGATTGAAATAGGAGACAGAGATAGGGATGGGAAAAGCTTGATTTATTGAATTTTGAATGAAACAACAATCATCTTCCAAGCCTTCTTAATTAGAACAATCTTTCCAAGCATACTACCCAGTTGATTGAGCTGTAGCACATACTAGATCAATAGTTGAGATTAGGTGCTAGGGATTATGACTTAATATCCAATTTCCTTGCTCCTAACCCTCTCTTTTTAAATTCTTGCATTTAATTTGCCGTCCATATATTTATTGAATGAAAATGATTACTATATTTATTGTCGAGTTAATTATAAGTCTATTGTAGTATTTGTTTAAAAATCTTCTAGTGCACACATTAAGATTCTAAAATTGGAGTTAATATAAGTTGTTGTACTACATTGATTATTAAAACGCGAGTTATAAGTTTCGAGAGAAAAAAAAATTAGGATAAATATTAATTTATATTCTTAAATTTTAGTAGTTTGAACTTTAAGAGTCGCATCGATTTCAATCTCAAACTAATAATTGTATTAATTTAAATCTTGAACTTTAACAAATGTATCAATTTAAACTCTGAACTTTCATAAATATATCAATTTAAATTTAAACTTTCATAAACATATACGAATAAAATATATGGATCAACTTTATAAAGAAAATCTTATATCCGTAGGTATTTACTGATATTTTAAAAGGACTTTTACATTCTCTTTTTACTCTTATCTTTTTTGATAATACCTATTTTACCCTTACAATTATTTATACTAAATACGTAGGGGTACATTGAATAGGTGATTGAAAAATAAACCAGCTTCTCACTACAACTAAAAATAGAAACAACACAACTCTTCTACTATATTATGTGAATGTAATCTACTTATAAAAATAAAGGACTTGATAATTTCATTATCATTTACCAATATTCACAATGTTAATGTGATGCCATCTAAAGTTTTTATATCAAAGAAACCTTCCAAAAATAGTGAAGATTAAAAAAAAATTCTGTTTAGAGAAAAATATTGAACCTAATCAAGATGAGACCTTAAAAATTCAAACTGATGTTCTTTCATTAGAAAACAAAAAAGAAATTAAAGAATTAAGATGAGATTTTAGTTTGAATGAGAAAAGAAAAAGGAAATAAAAGAATTTGGATGAGATTTTTTTTTTGGATGAGAAAAGAAAAACGAAATAAAAGAATTATGATAAAATTTAAGTTTGAATGAGAAATAATTTATATGTATTGTTTCAATGTCGCATGAGAGTCACATGATAACCATTTTTTTTTTGTTCCCATTCCAGTCAACATTCACCAAATAAATAAATAAATAAAAATGACAAAAAACATTGCAACATATATGCAAATAATTAGAGAAAATGGAGTATTGAACTAACCTTTTATTGGTCCAAAATTTTGTCGTAAAATTTGCTTCGATTGACAATTGAAACTTTGAGAGATTAGCGACAACTTCATTGCAATTTGTTTATTCTTTCTTGCTTGAAAAAATGTGTGGCTAGATTTATGGGAAGATACTCATATAATATTTTTTTTTTGGAGGTTAGGAGATTATGGAGAGAGGAGTTGAAAAATTTAGAGAAATCTTTGGTAGAAAATAGTTTAAATTTTTTAATTTGATTCTCAATTTGAAAAACCCAACCAACTATTATTTGTTTCCTTCATTCATAATTTCATTATACATATGCTCCATTTATTGTATTCTTTTTGTGAATGTTTAATTAACTAATTTATTTAATTAAATACTTATTAAATTTTAAATTTAATGAAACATATATTCATTCAAATTTATATTATATATAATTTTATCCACTATTTCTTTCATGTTAAGTGTTTACTATTTACAATAAATGAAAAATATTCTATCCACGTATTTATAATTTAGAAGAAGTTAAGAAAATTATAAATAAAAGAAGTTAAAATAACAAATATACCCTTCGATATACAATTTTCACCACTAGATAGGGGAGAAGAAAGAAATTTGCTGGGAAAATTTTAAAAATAAGCTCAGTTTTACAAATTTGGCCTCTAATGTTGCTTGTACAAAAAGGTTTAGGAAGTAGTAGCTATACTTTGAAAAGATCCCCAATGAAATCTTATTCATATATAATCCCATATTGATTGTATATTTTTATAATAATGATATAGATGGTTGGTGAGGCATTTATTTTGAATATTTCTAAAGAGGCTATGAGAGATTTGACATCTTCTTCATTACAAGACATCCTAATTAGAAAATGAAAGAAAATTATGGGCTGACTAATAAATAAATGAAATGAGAATTCAATGAAGTTTAACTAAACATCTGTTTGGATTGACTTGAAAAAAAATGTTTTTGAAAAGACTCACTTTTATTTAAATACTTTTAATTAAAAAATCTGGTTAAAAAATAATTGAATAGCTATTTTGAGCGGTTGTTAGACACTTTAATTTCTTTCCAAATAACTTATTTTTTAAATTAAACACTTCAATTGTATTTCAAACACATCCTAAAAGCATGTTTGGAATGATTTTTCAAATTGCTTAAAAAATTATATATGTACTTTCAAAACATTTGAAAAATCATTCAAAACATGTTTTTAGTTTATTTTTCTCTATTCGTTTGAAATATATATTATTTCTTTTCAAATTGTGGATCATAAGTGATGAAAAAAAAATGACCCATAGTTATAAGAAGATATATACATATATATGTGTGTAATATATATATATGTGTGTGAGATATAATTTTTGCCCTTTTAGTTGAGGGAGGTTTGGTTGAATAACGAGGGATTGTGAAGAAAAGGTATGCATAGGAGCAATGATAAAATCTGATATAAACAAAATAGAAGATATGGTCGGTTAAATTACGAATTTAATCGTCTACATTTAAATTTGTATCTATTTAGTTTCTAAACTTTCAAAAGTATATATTAGTATCTAACAAGTCCCGAAATTTAAATTTTGTGTTCAATAGAAATTGTTAGGCACTTTTTAAAATTTAATATTTGACACAAAATTAAAAATATAAAGACCAAATAAACACAAACCTAATGGTTTCGTGATTAAAAACATGTTCTGATTTATTAACATGATTGAAAAATATATTAGAATTCTCACACCATTTCAACTTATCGTCACCCTAAAAATATATTCGGCATGGAAGGAGGAAAAGTAAGAGACTACATTTTTTAATGATGAAAATAAATGCATAAATTTTCGTTCAATATGTGGCTTTTCCCACTATTTCAAGTAAAAATCTCTCCTAAATGTGTTTCTCCTTCTAACTAATTGAAACCATATTATTTTAAATATGATTAAAGATCATTATCGAAGTATGTTCAGGTAGAATATTTACTTTCAACTAATTGTCATACACTATTTTCACTTTAAATTAAACATGAAAGATTGTAAAAGGATTTTGGTATGAAAACAATTTTAAAAGTTAAGAGAGAGTTAAATAAAACTTTTTGCAATAAAAAGATCGCAACTGAAACTTAAGCTAAAGTTTAACAGGACAATTGAAATCCACCGTTGCTTTACCCAGGTTATTACACCGTCTTTTTTTTTTTTTTTTTTTTTTGTCTTTATTTTAATGAAAAAGGTGGGAAAAAAAAGAGAGATTATTTTGAGACAAATTTCAGGTCGAAAAAGCAAAAATGATTAAAAAATATTACTAAAATATAGTTTAGGCTTTGAATAAATATAAAGGCAAACCAAATGTTTTTAAGTATCACCCTTTTCAAGAATTTAAATATCATAAAAGAAATGGAATCTCTTGCAACTCTTCCAACATTGACCTTTGGGAGAAAAGGACTTTACATTGCATTAATTAATAACAAGACAATGAAACATACCAAAGAAAAACTACCACAACAATAATAATAAATAATAAGACAACAAATTATTAAAATGAAACATTTTTGGATTCTGTTTTTAATTCTGAAGTTCTTCATTCCGATAATAATTCTATTTACTATTGCTTGAAATCTCACTTTGTTTTGAGACCATAATATATAGATATATTAAGGATTAAATATATATATACCACTGTGGACCAAACTTATAAATTATATTTCAATTATAATGTAACTTGTTATTTGAGTTTTCATAAATTTAATGTTTGTTTGAATCCAAATATTTGATGGAAGTGAATTCCTCATTGAAACGGTTGATTGTCATGCAATTGAAATTTAATTTGAAAAATGTTTAAACAAAGAGAAGCAAATATGCTACTATTACAAGATAAACACAAGAGTTCTAAGCATGCACTCTACTGAGAATTTGAAGAAGAGAAATCTTATCTTTGATGTTTCACTTCTTCACATTAATCCTATCCACGAATCACGAACGGAAATTTTTCTGATCGAATAGGAAAGTTTTCCTTTAAATCGGCAAGAACATGATCTTAGCAAAACAAGTTCTTGAGGACACGACCACTCAACCATCTCGTTATTATCAAGAGACAAGAAATGATGGATGTGTGTGCTCCAACTCTGTTTTTGGCAAAGGGAGTAAATACAGAAAGGATGAGAGAGAATTAGAGAGTATTTTTTTTTATATTAATCATATTAATATAATTAATAACTTAAATTCCCTTAAACAATTCAAATTATTTTAAGAATAATTATTCTTTGTTTTTATTCTTAATGATCTAATAAGGAAACCTTATGAATCTACAAATTAGAAGCTCCAATGATACGAGATTAATCAATTAAACTTTTTAAATAGATTAAGCAACATCTAATAACTATCGGCCACTCTACCAAAGATCGATAACTGCATTATCCGCACTGTATATATATTTCCGTGCCAATGGATTTAACCAATTAATAATAAGTCGATCTTTCACGAATTACTCATAACTACAATTGGGTCAAATTACTGTTTTACCCCTATAGTTACCTCTAACTCCTTGAGTACCACTGATTGCTCTAATGAACAAACAATTTATAGTCCAACTATAAACTAACCCCTCTCAGGTCAATGAGATGGTGCATGCTCATTGTTCAAGACCCGAAATCAGCTATTTAGGGAGCAATTCATCTATTTTCCTTAAACATGAGAATGAGTAAATTCCATCTTGTATAGCTATATTTCCAACTCCCTACTTGAACAAATCCTCAAAATGGTAGGCTTATTGAGTCGACGAAACTAGCAACTCTCACCCATATAGATCAAAGAATTTTCTCATAAATAGAACTTCACAATTCACTCAGGATTAAGGTCAAGTCACTTATGGATATCTTAGTGAAATATTAATCTCTTCAAGTAACAATGTTATAAAGAGAAACCAATCATTTTGCAATCGGGTCTTATATAAACTCTTTATATAGGATACCTCCATTTACATGTCTCCACATGAACAATATGGAACATATCGTTTGTAATAACACATACAACTCTTGTAACATTTACAAAGTGGCTCATATCCGCAGTGTCATCAAGATAAGACACTCAACCTTATCCATATATCACAAACCTTTTAGGTTATTACTTGAATATGATCCATTTGTATGTCTACCATATATTGTTCAAGCTTCATTAAATAATCATGGATCTTAGTTTAATAGATCGAGTTAATAATCTAAATATCGAATAAAATACTTCTTATTTTATTAAATAAATAATTTGTATTTACAAAATACAAACTACGAGATCCACGAGATGTAGGACACTAAATCCAACATTATTGACTCAACTTTTCTTTAAGATAAACATTTTAAGTATTTATCTTATTTTATGAACTTTAAAAAAATTGACCATTGTGGTTACCATTGCTATTTGATTGTTAATTAGAGAAAATGAGTGAACAATAATGTTTTAAAAAATGTGTGTATATAAAATATGTATGTTGGACACTGACATGACTTGAAGTCGCAAAGATTAGATAAGACGGGTATTTAACTACAATCAAAATTAAATAGTAAATATTAACTTCCAAAACTAAAATAAGCACTTTGAAATTTTAGGAAACAAAATGGAAAAAATATAAAAGTTGAAGATCAAAGTGAAGTTTGGGGAGATAGTCAATTTTACCCCAACATATGTTGAATATATTTTTATCTTAAACTCTCAATTTCATATATTTGCACATTGAATAAATGTTACAATATTAACCTACAACTTAAAAAAGCATTGCAATTTTTATTTTCTTATAAGTTTTCATTGGAAAATTCATACCATATAGAATTTCAAAGAATAATAACAATAATAATGCAATAATCTTATTGAAATCTATAGATTTTAGCAAATTTATTCAATACTTAATTCATGTATTAATCAAATTTAAGTCAATATGAACTTGTTATTACAAAAGTTAGTGAGTTTACATGATGGTTCAATTATATAAAAGGTAAAAATTGAAACACTTATCTAAGTCTAGGATCTAATTTGATAAGATTGAAAGTTTATAATAAAAACTAATACAACTTGATAAGTTTATAAGAGTATAATTAAAACGTTCTCTAATGCCAATATGAGCGTAGAGATTAGAAGTTTGATTCCCCCACCTCACACTTTAATTACAATACCTTTGAGAAAAAAAAGTGCTCTAAAAATTTACAACATGATCATGTTTATATAAGTTATAATGCATAGTCAATAAATTTATCGAGTCAATATGCGTGCTGGTGTTCGTGGTCGGTTGGTTTTTCAGTTCTCGTGGGGGAAGGTGGGATTGGCGCATCTACAAATTGAGAGTGTGCTCGGGCAAGTGGGCTAACCGGAACTACTAGTAACGGGATTTGCCTGATGAGAGGACGGAATGGAACTCTTGTTTGAGAACTTTAAAGTGGAATTATAATTTTACTAAATACAAACTCCATCCATGAAACAAACGTGGTCAAGAGCTAAACTAAATTTTCTACTCTTAAAAAAAAAAAAAAAGAAAAAAAAGAAGCAAAATTAAACTAGCCACCGTTAAAAGTGCAAAGATTCCTCACATCACACCCCATTTATTTTTATTTTTTATTTTTTATTTTTTATTTTGAGAACATTAAAAGAGCATCTTTTCTTTAATTAAGAAGCCCATTTTTCACGGATCCAGATTCTCATCCCTACCACAAACACATATAGTAACAATAATATTAATATTATTTTTCTTATCCTATTTTTTTTAAAAATCTTTAAATTTAATACAACATCTATTTTAAATTAAATATAATATTTATTTTTTTAAAAAAAAGATATTACATCATATGTGACGAGAATTCTGAACTCATCTTTTAAAATAAGTACAGATACTTTAACAGTTTAGCTAACTCTTCTTATCATATTTAAATTTCAGTTGGCTAATAATATTTAAATTGAGATGTTTCTAATTCACAAAATTGGGTTTAAAAAGTATTTTTCAATGTAGGTAAATTTTTTTGTTTGATTTTCAAATAAAGAAAAAAAGTCAATTTATTTATAAATACAGTAAAATATTACTGTCTATCAGTAATAGATTACGATAGACTGTGATAGACTTCTATCACTAATAGATCGAGATATTCTGCTATACTTGAAATTTTTTTTAACAATTTTATCATTTAAAACAATTATCCTAAAATTAAAGTTTCTCCTTAAATTTGATTAGGTTGATCAAATCAAATTTTACCTAAATTTTCAATATCATGATTTTTTTTTTTTGAAACAATTGTCGTCGAGACTTTGACAAATATGGTATATTTTACATTCTATCCAACTAGTGTTACATTTGCCCACTCATTTTAACAAAGAAGAAAACGGAATTTTTTAAAAAGAAAATTAATTAATTATAATTAAATTAAGACCAAAGAAATCAGTACAAAACAAAATAATAAATTACACTAAAATAAAAAATAAAAAATAAATCTAATGATAATACCGCTAATTAATCTAGGAGAATTAATCTCTCATTAATTACGTTTTTACAATTTAATTTCACTATTGAGTTGTTCATAAATTGGTCTCAACATTCATTTGAATACAATAAAAGAAAGAATTGAATAGTTTAGAATTCTGGACTATTTGCAATTTTTTACTACCATAATTTTAGGAGAACATATTGAATAGTAAAATTTCTATGAAAAAAAAAAAAAAAAAAAACCTATAGTGAGTTATGGGTTTTTTCCCCCTTAAACTGAAAAATTACATTAATGAGGAGAAATATGTTACCTGGTTGATAAAAGGAAATAAAAAGGACAAAACACAAGATTCTCCTAACAATTGCCTTTTTTTGGAAATACAATGAACCAAAGGTAAAATTTTCTTTTTTTTTTTCTTTTCTTTTTTAAAAAATAACACATGTAAGATATTTTTAAGGGAAAATTACAAGGTATTTTTTTTAAAAAAATTTAACAATGATAATCAATCCATCAAAATTTGGAATGATATTTAATATTTTATCCATTTAAACTATATATTCAAATTAATCGAGAATTACAATATCCTTGCGTATATAGCAAAAATATAAGTTAAAAACATAGGTAATGAATTACACCAATATTCAAAGTATAAATTAATTAGTTATTTACGAAAAAAATAGTTAATTATTACATAGGTTAATTAGTGTGATATCCATATATAAGATAAGCGTGATATAGGAAAATTATAGTTAATCAATCTTTAGATTAATCATTTTACTACCATTATTTAAGTAAATGGAAAAAAAATCCGAAATACTCATGGGTCTTTATCCACAATCCGAAAGGAAATAAAATCCAAATTACCCAATAAAAGAATATTAATTTAGGGACAATATTGTCATTTTGAATATAATATCAGTTCCTGTATAAAGAATCTAAAAATGGAAAGCTTGGAATGTGAGAATTATTTTTATTCAATAAATTATGTTCCGGAGATAATTCATTTCTTTAATTATGCCTAAATTAAAGTTGGAAAAAATAGAGATAGGAAGATTATTACATTTCTACTTTTATTACTTTTTTTTTTTCTTTTTCCAGTTTTTGAAAATGATGTGGTTGGTGGTATTTGTTCTTTATTTCCAGTTTTTCATTTTTTTTTTTTTTAGTTTTCAAAATTGTTGTTTATAAAAAATGTCTAAATTGTATATGAATTTCTCATAATGAAAAGATTTGATTTCTTGTTACAAGTTTTTTTTTCTTGTTTTGCATATACATAATAAATATTGAACATTAAGTACATAACCGTAGTTTTGAAATTTATATCGTTAAAAATTATTATTCAAATTAAATTTAGAATTTTTAAATTTAAAATTTGAGAAAATAATAGACCATTATTGTTGATGTCAAAGTCCAGATACGGTAGAAAGATCTACACACTGATATCGTGTTTGCCCTACAATAAGTTTATGAATGGATAATGGACTTACTTTTCCTTGGAGTTTTGCCACGTATTTATAATGTTTATTGCCATAGTTCTCTTACATTTGAGTTTTCTGAATTATGTTTTTATCTTATCATCCATCTTTCTTGAGTTAGATCTTTTACGTGACATTCCTTTTCTGGTGGATTCTATGAGTGAACTTCGGTATGAGCCGAGGGCGAGCATCATGGCATGAGATTAGGCCCATGCCTTCTTTTTTCGAGTCTTGGATTGCTTTGGTCTCTCCAAATTTGATATTTTACTAGGGTCGACCTCGGCCAAAGTCGAGACTGAGCACCTTCTCTTTGCCATATTAGGGCCTAATATATCCCTTGGTCGGGGTATGCGCGAAGCATGCCCTATTAGGTATTTTATGAGGCTCGACCTCGGCCAAGCATGGCTCTAGCCAGCCTCATTTCTTAGACCCATTTTAATCTTAAGTTCCTACTTCTAGCCCGGATCTCACTATCTTCTTGACAAATTATTTACATTTTTACATAATGTCGATTAAGTCATTTAGTCAAAGACCATATCAATGATATTCTTTTTTCTTTTGGATAACATGGAGACGAAAAATTGGACCTCTAACTTCGAAAATAATACTATGTATCTTATATAAATTGAAACCAGATTACAAAAGTATATTTTCATTCTTTTGTAAATAGAAAAAAAATATGGAACTAAAACAAAAAATAATAGTTATTAAAATGCATTTTACTTTTTTCCAAATTCTAAATAAAAAAAAAAAAAAAAACGCTTTCAAATGAGTTCTGAACTTCTTGATATATATGACAAAAAGAATGTTTGAAATGATTTTTCAATTACTCAAAAACTCTCTTTTTAGTACTTGAAAAGAAAATCTCTTTTGAACACTTAAATTAGGCTATATATTTTGTAGAGTTTATTACATAACTATAAGATAAACAGTAGTTTGTTTATAATCTCAAGCATTAATGAGATATAAAACATAATATATACACATGTTTTGAAAAGAAAAGAAAAACAGCTTGCCTTAATACATAATGTTTATCTATATGATGGGACATCGACCACCAAGCCTCCACTCAAATAGTTGTTCATTCATCTAACTCTTATCTAGACTAACTCCTCTTCATTCGAACACACTAACATACCGCCTATCCAATAGAGTTCAACCACGGATCACACCGTGACTACTTTCGACATAGCTAAGTTAGGAGTATGACTCTAATACCACTTGATAGGGACAACGACACTCTAACTATCTTCACAATGGTATGATATTGTCTATTTTGGGCATAAACGTAACCCTCGTGACTTTGTTTTTGGTTTCACCCCAAAAGATTTTATACCAATGGAAATAGTCGTCCTCCTTTATATACTCATGATGATCCTCCCCTTATCTAATCAATGTGGAACTTTGGTCGCATTTCCAACACTATATACATGTTTTTCAATTATATTACACTCATGTAATTTACAAATTTGTTTAATTGGTTTAATTTTTATAATTTCTTTTAAGATTTATCTCCCAATCAAAATCATGGCAATGTTGAAAATGAGCTAGAATTCAAGGGTAAGATAAATTATGGTTCCAACTTTCTAAGATAATTCTATTTCGTACGTCACTTTGAAATTGTAAGATTTTGTGAATTTATGAAAGAATCCACATGTTGAATATCACATGAGGAAGTAAATAGGCCACTATCTAGGGAGGTTAATGTTATGACACTTTTTTCCTTTTGCTCTTCTAGATGCACTCAACAAATTTGGCTTTATCCAATAGTAAGAAGTTTTACTTTCAACAACATTCATCACCTTTAAAAAGTTAGTAGCGTATTTACGTTACAGATTTCAATGAATGAGATGAGTCATCTAATTAATATTCCTTCGCTTATATTAACTTCAATCAGTTTATATAGAAAAAACAACATTCTGATTTTTGTTTTCTGAATATAGCTTTTATTGGTGTTTAGGTTTCAAAATACTATATTTTACCTACAATTTTGAGTTTAGTTTTTATTTGGTTATGTGTTTTAAGATTTTACATTTTTACTATAACACTTAAATAAAATAGGGGTATATGAATGAATTGAGACCACATTCGAATATGAAATATGAAAATGTAGTTAAGAAAGAATTAAAAAAAAATTAATAGCGAGGACGAAAAGATTTTTATTTTTTATTTTTACTTATTTGTATCTATAACTCGAATAACATTTATGTGACCACATTTAAATACATTTTCAAAGTCAAGTTATCTAGTTGTTAAACGATGATAAGAACTAAAATATTTATTTTTAAAATGTGACAACCAAAATAGTAATTTTATAAATTTTGGAGCTAAAATTGACGTGTGTATTGAAAGTTTAAACGAAATAAATTTTTAAGTACCAGTGAAAATAAAGATTTATAAGTTTTATAGTTAAGGTTGGTTGGTTTTTTATTTTCAGATTTTAAAAATTATTTTTATTTTCTAGTGATTTTTATTTATAATTGTTTTCATGTTTTAGATAACATAAATTTCTAAAGACAAATATAAGTTTTTTTAAACTTTTTTTTTTTTTAATTTCAAAACTTTAATTTGAATTCTCAAAATATTTTTAGAAGGTAAAAAAAGAGAGAGAAAAACAAAGACACTCATATGTAGAATTAGTGTCTATAATCAACTTATGGGACGTTTGGGGCAAATACTATCATAAAACTATAATAACCACTCTATAGTAAATACTATTTCAAAATCCCTAATTAGTTAGGATAAACACTACTACAATATTTACTATTTACTACTGTTTTTTACTATTTTACATTCATCATTTTTTTATTCTTTGCTATAATGTTTACTATTTCATTCTTGAACTAAAATAGCTTATACCTCAAACACATACTATTATAACCTAAACTAAACTAGTCTACATCCCAAACACAAACTATTACAACTCAACTATAATATCCTAGTACTATAATAATCAACTCTTTGTCCCAAACGTCTCCTTAATTTTTAAAATTCAAAAGATGGCTGAAATTGATGCTCTAAAGACATAATAACATATATCTAAAGTATTAGAGACTAAATTATATATTTAGCTAAAATAAAATATTGGTTAAAGCACAAACTAAAAAGGCTCAAGCCTAACTAAGTTAAAAATATATGTTCATTCAGTTTTTATTTGTCTTATAAGAATTCAAAAACCACATTTATTTGTGATTTTAGTTTCAATTCTACTTTTGTCCCTTCAATTTAGGGACTCTTTTGGTATTTGAATTTTTGGATTTTATTCCTACTTAGTACACGCGATTTAGATTTGGTCTAGATTTAGTTATTGAATTGAGTTAACCATCATTAATTTAGTTAAAAGAAAATAACAAAATAATTGACATGTTAGATATTATTCGTTGGCAAAAAAGACATCAACTTTTCTTTAATATGACACCTTCAACTTAGTGTCAAACAATGACATAGCCAACAACAACATTGACACGATGTCAATCAAATCACATTAACGATCACATCATTTTGTCCCCAAATCAACCAATAGTTAACTTGAAAATACAAATTTAAATCTTAAGAACCAATCGAAACAAGAAAAGACAAATTACCGAGACAAAAAAGACAAATTTTAACACTTTATGTATCATATAAGAACCAAATTCTAACATTTAGGAACTAAATTATAAAATTTTAAGGACTAAATTTGTAACGAAAAAAAAAAGAAAGGAGATTTTTTTTAAAAAAATTTTGGGAGTTGGTGGGATAACTGAGAAGAGAGTGGAGTGAGGTTCTGGAGTCGCAAGGGAAGCGCGTGGAGAAGACGAAGAAGGAGAAAAAATGACTTGTCAAACATGCAATGGAAAAGGGACCCATGTGGGGGAGAAGTGAAGTTCACGAGAAGAGGAAGCGCGTGGAGTAAAGAGAGCATGGTAATCCCTATAAACCTACGGACCAATTAAAAGAAAGAGAAAGGAATCATAAGAGTCAAAGTTGTAACGCCTAACCTTTGCACTGTCACAAAAAACACCATCTTCCTCAAACCTTTGCCACCTTCTCCCTTCTTCCTTTGTCCCCATTTGACATTTTCTAAAAGTCAAATAATATATATATTCTCTCTCCCTCAACCTTTTCTCTCTCTACCGTTTGATAAAATACCATTTTACTCCATTTGTATACCGTCTACCACTTAAATCAGTTGTCAATATGAGTATAGCTCAACAAACATAAAACTTTTTGTATTATCGAATTTGAAGTCGTCAGAGACTCGATTCTTTTACCTCACATATTCTCAAAATAAAAAAGAAACTAGAATTCGTTTTATTCCTTTCAAATGGTCTTTAGTCGTCTTTTTCAAATCACTAATTGACCAAAAAACTTAAGCTAATGAGTGAAGAAAAATTTAATATCATATCATCTAAAACTTTCCTTCAATTGTGGCTTGAAAATAACATTGCAAGAGTTGGAACACAAGACTTTTCTTAGACTACTTGCTCTAGTATCATCTTAAATTACAGATTGATCTAAAAACTTAAACTAATGGGTGAAGATAAGTTTAATATCATATCATTTTACAGTTTTCTCTCTGTAAAATTTGAAGATATATTCACGTTGTGGTTTTTATTGCATGGAAATTATTATTTTTATTTAGATAAATTTGATTAAAATTAACTAAATAGAATAACTTTAAAGTTCAAGAACTAAATCAACATAAAAACTAAAGTGTTGGATTGAAAATGGTATTTTAATTTATCGTTTTGGTAAAATCAAGAGTAGTTTACTTTTACTTTGTCACTAGGTTGCATGACAATATAGGGTAGAGTTGAGAAGAAAGAAGGATATTAGTATGAATGACTCTCTTTCTCTTGACCACCGTTAAAATTTTTATAATTATTTTCTTTTCGAACGCAAAACTTTTTTTTTCTCAATTTATATATATATATATATCTCCTATTTGTCAAAAGTATTATAATCTTGATTCGTAGAAAATTGTTGCTCACCAATTAAGACATAAGTTTTGTCCCATTATTTATTTTTATATATATATGACCTCACATTTAAGTAAAGTATTATTTATTTTTCCTTTCTCTGAGATGTTTTTTTATGTTTGGTTTTCATAATACGATTCTTTATTATTATTTTTTTTAATATTTTACAAGATAAATCTTATACATGTTTGAGAGGCTTATATATTTTCATAAATTTAAGTAAAGTTTCATTCATCGTTCAATTGACATGTATTTTTTTAAAACAAAAAGATGCTTAAATATCTTCATTGATATATTGTCAAGTTCGAAATTTTGAAACATAATAGCTGTGGAAGTTAAAGTTTATTCATTAAAAACAAAATAGATGTCAAACGTAGAGAGCAAACTTATCTTTTTTTCTTAAATGATGCTTATTAACACCAAATTTCTTTCCAGATAATTCTATAAAAATGGTTTTACAACTTCTTGTCGTATATATTAAAAATTTAGATAAACTTCTGAAAAATAACTTTTAGAAAAATGACAATGGACGACACTTTAACTAATAAAAATACAAAATATTCATTAAATCAGTCATTAATTTTCTATCATTAGTAAATGGCACGTGATCATAAGGTCGAAGATGTTAACTTCCAATTAAGTACCAACCTACCTAAAAAAATATAATAACATATACAAACTTTTTCAACTCTAGAAGCTAATAAAAATTCAAAACAATACAGTACCGAAAATTTACTCAATATAAATGGAAACATTATAGCGGAAATATACAATTTATCAATTATTAAAATTTAGATTTTTTTTTCAGAAGCTAAAACTAATTCACTTAATTTACTAAGCTTCCAAAATGATCATTTCCAATTTGCTGAACAAACCCTAAAAGGATAAAGCAAAATATCGAAGAAGATAGATGAGGAAAATTTTTATAAATAAAAAAATTCTAAAAATATTTACACATTATAACAAAAAGTCTTAAGTGTTTGAACTTTTGAAAAATTTTCCTATAAAGATTAAATTTTAAAATATTTTTTATATTTAAAAAGACCCCAGAGATTATACCAAATGTCAAAAATTTTAAAAAATGTAATTTAATTTGTAGAAAGGTAAATTATCTTTTTTTTTTTGGTCTTATATTTTGTATATTTTACATATATTTAAAAAATTATGATTTTCTGTGTTTATAAATACATAATTAAGAATTAGTGAATTTCAAAAGTCAGTGCTCTTTCTCTTTCATTTCTTCTTTCTTTCTCTCTCTCTAAACAATAAAAAGTCAGCGCCGTCCTTTCTGTCTCCAATTCTTTCCCCTTTTTTTTTTACCAAATACCTAAAATTTTTGTTTGGGTATTTTTTTTTTCATATCGATTTGTGTATAATTTTCATCCATGGCGGCCGGGAACGATGATTGGGATCTTTCCGCCGTCGTCCGGAGCTGCAATTCAGCAGTTTCCGCTACTGACCCAACTTCCGCCGCTGCCGCCGCCGCCGCCGAATCCGCCTTGTCTTGTCTCGCTTCTTTAACGTTCGAGGACGATCCGAACGACGTCGCATTCTCCTTTTCCGATATCCTTCAACCTAAACAGCCCAACGGATTCCATGAATTACATCAAGCCTTTATCTCTTTTCTCCCCAACCCCTCCGCCGCTCCCGCCGCTGTCTCTGCCCCTCCCGCCGTCGTGCCGGAAATCCCCAACTCAACCCCGAACCACCATTTCCGACACGGAATTAAACCCATTCGGCCGAATCCACATCCTGCGGCGCTGCAGCACCACCACCACCACCGGCAACCGCCGTTTCCGCCAGACTTCCCTAGTTCGCCAATGACGCAATCTCTCATGCCCAAATCGAGAAAAAGGCAAGTAATTGAATTAAATCTTTCGTTGTTAATTTTATTACTTTTCCGTAATAATCAAATTAATATTAAATTTCAAATTTATATTTACTCTTTAGTAGTTTTTTTAAAAAATTACCAATTAAGAAATTTTCAAAATTTTTAAAATTCACTAATAAAAACAATATTCCGATATATCTCTAGCTACATTCATTTTGTACATCTCACATAATTGTTCAATAATAAACTACACATGACAAATTCTTTTAAAAAAATTAATATTTTAATCTGTACTGCATGCAAGTATTATTTTTATGCATTTACTAGTTCTACTTCTATAACATAGAATTTGAATTTTTATATAATACATAAATCTATTTTATTAATGTCTATTAGACACAAAATGAATTTAATAATATATTAAAAATTTTGAAGTTCGAGAAATAAATAAAAACATATTTCAAAATTTTGAGACTATAATAGTAATTTTACATAAAATAAAATATTATCAATTAAATTGAAAGTGTATATTAAATAATTATAATTTAATTATGTTTAATTTACAGAAAGAACCAACAGAAGAGAACTGTATGCCATGTTACAGCAGATAATCTCTCAACAGACATGTGGGCTTGGCGTAAATATGGGCAAAAGCCCATTAAAGGATCTCCATATCCAAGGTATTTAAATATACGTATTTATTATTATAATTATTATTAATAAATGGGTTTTTTTTTTCTTTTTTTAAATTTTCCTTTTGTAATTTCTGTTTGTTTCTCGGGAAAATTTTAACTTACTCCTCTGATTATTTGAATTGATGATCACAGAAATTATTACCGTTGCAGCAGCTCAAAAGGGTGTGGAGCAAGAAAACAAGTTGAACGGAGCAACGCCGATCCCGAAACTTTCATCATCACATACACCGGAGATCACAGTCATCCCCGTCCAACTCACCGGAATTCCCTGGCCGGAAGTTCCCGGAACAGGTCCTCCTCTGCCTCCATCCCCACTCGACACCCCACCACGGGAGATCCCGATTCCTCGCTGACCGCCGCTCTCGTGGCCTCTTCCTCTTCCCCGGCAGCTTCTCCAATCACACCATTGAACGACGACGAAGGTGGAGGCGGTGAGAAAGACGAAGAGATGTTTGAAGATATGAATATTGATAGTGATGATGATGACGACGACGACGACATTTTGATTCCGAACTTGACGGTGAGAGATGAAATCTTTGTTGGCTTTGATGAGCTAGGGAGGCGGCGGCCATCGTAATCCGACGATGGCGTTGGTGGCGGCGGCAACGGTGTTGAATTGTAATAGTACTTTTCTTTGTTAGCATTTTAGTCATGTAATTACTTAGTTTAGTTTCTATAATTTTACAAATTTTAATTAATTTGAATGTTATACTCTAAATCGATACTTAAATTAAGTCGTCAAACACATGTTATCTTCAGAAAAAATGTATCAGACATATAATTACTATCAACATTTAATCTAATCAAGAATATTTTAAAATATTTAACCGATTTATCACAATTTTTTTTAAAATTTTCTGTGAAACGCTAATTTAAATTCTTTATTATTTACCCTTGATTTAATTTAACTTAATTATAAGAAGAAGCCAAGTGGGATTCTTTTGAAGATGAAGCTAAATGGGATTTGCCCAAGTTTTTTGTGTGACAAAAGAGATGAAAAAGTTCTTCTCTTTGGCCTATTTCGTATTTTATGTAATCATAAATATTTAATTATTAAAATAAATTTAAAATATTTATGTCTTATTTGATAACTATTTGAATTTATATCTGCAATTTTTATCATCTATTCATAATACTCGATCATGATCATTTCTAATTTCACTCTCTTTTTTGTTTATTGAAATCTATATATATATATTTTTTTATGTATGTGTTCGTTATTAATAAGTGACCAAAGTTCTAGTGTTTATACAACTTTTTTTTTTTAATTTATATACCGAGATTGAGTAAATAACATTATAGTTAGAGATATAAAAATGCTAACTAATTAAATTGGACTAAATCTATTCAATATACTTGTGCTTCATCCAAATTAAATACACACTTTTAATTGAATCCTACTTAATTTGCCAACAAGAACGTAAGGCATAATGTTCATACTATCAACCTCGTGGAAATTTAATCAATAAAATTGAAGTGCTATATGTATTTATAATTTTTTTAAAAATTTATATTTAAGTTAATCCCTAAAACGTTCTTGAACCGACATTTAAATAAGTAGTCAGATACCTATCACTTTTACAAAAAATATGTCAAATATTTCAAAAATTGTAATGATATAAAAACTATCGACATTTAATCAAATCAAGAATATTTTGAAATATTTAACCCATTCATAAGAATCACCTTCAAACCCTTGAAACCACCTAATAATCTAAACTAATTAGAAGGAAGCAAAATGATATATAGTTTATTTTATAGTATTTTAATTTAGTTATAAGAAGATGTGGGATTTCCCAAGCTAATAATATACATTAAGGTTTTTGTATGACAACAGATAGAATCTTCTCTTAGCAATTTCGTGTTTTATATAATTATAAATATTTATTTATTAGAACAAACTTAAAATATTTAAATATTCTGAATTTCTCTATGATTTTTATGATCTTCTCCCATCACTTGATCATGATCATCATAACTTTACTCCTTTTTAATTTTTTTAAAAATTACTCTCTCTCTCCCTCTCTTCTTCTTCTTCTTCTTTTTCTTTCTTTTATGAAATCACATCCATCTAATACATACTTTTTTATAATGTGCTTGTTATTAATTGAAGTGACAAGTTCTAATATTTATATTACTTGATGAATGAGGAAGTTGATAAATAACATTGCAGTTAGAAAACACTAACTAATTAAATCGAACTAAATTCATTCATACGTTGCTTCATCCAAATTAAATATACATATGATTTGACAAATTATATTCTAATTATACATGAAGAATCTTTCAAGCCTAAATTTAGAATAGGTCAGTGGACTAACTTTTGGTACGTGTGTTAAGGAAATGAGAGAGTAAAATTTTTTTTAACGTTAATTTTATTATCATAGCACTATTTACAACTCTTTATGATTAAAATAATTAATACTCTCTTCCTTTAATGTTTTAGATGACTTTGTCTATTGATGATTAGTTTCAGCAACAACCACTATTAACGCCTCAAATAATCTTCTAAATAATTTGCATCCTAAATACATATTATTATAATTAATTTTACGTTTCAAACATTGTCATTAATTATTAATAACTTTAGGGATTAAAGGGAAACTATGAGAGATAATGAAAGTGGGGCCTACAAAAGTTTGTGCAAAATGGAAGGGAAGCTAAAGGGCTTCCTTTTGTATATATGGGAAAATATTGGGACAACTAAGGTGGAAAAGGAAATGTTTGAGTGTTTGAGAGAGGACACGTGTCAAGTAAAAGGAGGGTTAGAAACATAATCCAAAGATCCTCTTTAAGTCGGTACACAAAAGTCAAGTATTTTTTTTTATTATTATTATTTTAATTTCATAGATATGAGAGTTAGTCAAACATATAATATTTCAACTAGTATTAAAATTTAAACATTTGTCAGATTCAAGTTGTCAACTTGTATTGTATCCATCTATAGATATATTAATTAGTGTTTAGTTGGGAAAAAGAATTGGGGAGTTTTATTTGAGAGAATTTAATTAAAGTAATTTTAAAATATAATAAAAGAGGCCATTTTGGAGAAGGATGTAAGTAATTTAAAATATCCCAATAGGACAATTTGTGGGGAGAATTAATCTGGAACAGGTTCACGAGTACGAAAATTTAGTAGCCAACGTGTCTGAAGCCATGAAGATGTGCGAGATTCTTCAAGCTAATGTGCTGTTTAAAAAACTTCCACTCTGTTGGAGTAACTACTGTAACCACTTGAAGCACAAATAGAAAGATCTAATGCTGCAGAAGCTGATCGGTCACATGTGCATTGAAGAGGCAAACATACAGAAAGATAAGCTAAACTCTTTATCTTTGAATTCGATTAATGCTAACCTTGTTGAATCTTCCAATGTGAAAGACAGATTCAAAAACAAAGGGAAACAAACAACAAAATCACCACAAAAGAGTGGTCAATTCAAAGCCACTGGTGAACAAATTGAAAAATCCAAAATAGTTTGTTATATATGTGGGAAACCAGAACACAAGTCCTACTTGTGCACCTAGAGAAAGGGAAGGCCAAATCAAAATTTTGCTACTGCCAAACCACATACCAACGTTTTTTAGGACAATATCATTGTTGCTATGGTCGTGGAGGCAAACTTGGTGGAAAATAAATTTCACTAGATCCTAGACACTGGTGCATCAGGGCATTTCTGTTCTAACTGGGACCTGTTTCATGATTTCCAGAATACCGATTGTAAAACCCGAACCCTAATTACTTCAAGTAAGAGTAAGTAATATGATGTCTTCTAATGAGCTAAATGAAGCCATGTCTTAGGAAGGGTAGAAGATGTAAGCAAGAAGAAATAGGCTCTTGGGTAGCTAAGTATAAAAGTAGGACAAAACTCGACTAGGCTAAGGAAGGTCATGCTTGATGATGGAATGCACAATGAGCATATGAATGAGACCATGCCATCTAATGAGGTATGGTGCTGAAGTAATATTGTGAGTAAAGTTAGTAAAAGGAAATTTGCTAAATCCTAGCTCTTCATCACCAATAGTGGGCTAGGTGGCACAAGGAGAGTTCATGCTGGATTTTGGGCGGTAATATAAGCAAAAAGGTCGAGTTCATTGGGTCGATTTGGACAAACTACTTAGGTTATTTGTGTAATTCCAGTGGCATTCGAAAGCTCTGTGTGTCTATTTTTTGTGGCTGGGCTACTAGAAGGAAAACTCACAGGAATAAGGCCAGAGGGGCAAAATAAAGACAAAGGGTTTGTTTCCCGGGTGAATCTAGGCCATCGGTGAAGAATTGAAGCTCCAAAACAAATTACGAAGCGTTTTGAGCTAAAAATTTGAAGAAATATTGTTAACTCGGTTATAAACAACCTTGTAGAATGAAACTTTTTAAGATGAGGCCTGAAAATCGGGTTATATAATTTTAAAGTTTGAACTGAAAATTGTTGAACAAGCAGGCAGTTGCTTGAATTGGGGCCAATGATGAAGTTTTGAATCTCCAGATTAAACGACGAGGAATTTTGAGATGAAGTTTTGAATCTCCAGTTTGAACTGGGATGGTGGATCTCGTGACTATAGAGTTTAGTCTATTATTCACGTACCATTGGAACTTCGAGCTATAGGTTCATAAGGTTCCCTTGGTAGCTCAATGGATTCAAGTTGAGAATCAGTTCTTGGTGTTACTTTGAAATGTTCAAATTAACAAGAGGTAATTCAATTATATATGATATGATCGGTGTGATGTATGAGATACATCAAGTGGAGGATTAATGTAAATGAGATTTACATTAAGTACCATGAAATAGAAAAAGAGCTATGGTTTATATGTTTCATGAGATGAAATATTAAAACTATAGGTTATAAATATACTATGGTAAGTTAGTTATCATATGTATATTATAATAATATTAATTATTGGATTATTATCTCTTTTTCTCTAATAACCAATTGAATGGGAGGTTATTGGTGGTTTCATGGTAACCGTGAGATAAAAGAAAAAATGTTTTCCTAAATTTGGTAGTTGTTGAATTGAGATTTCTATTCTCGAAAATTACTCACGGTGGCTGTCAAGTGAATGAGATTCACTAAACAATAGCCTAAAGAGAGTCTAGACGATCGTGGGAGTGACACTATACAATAGTTCACTTAGCTGGCCGATAGCTAAACGATCGCGGAGCTTCCTCTAAACGATTGGGCATTGTCTATACGATACACCTTGTCATCTCCCACTTGCTCAATCGTTTACATGATTGTTCCTTCGGTCTTTTCCTCTAACCAAATCCATACAGAGCCCACACTTTTAGATTCTCACACCGAGAATACCAAGGTGGCCATTGTGGTGGTGTCATACTCAACTCGACATAGTCGAGATTTTTTGGTGGCCGTTCGTTGTGTTCGTGATCTTGGAGATCGCTGAGTTCATGGTCATTGTGATTGTGCAGTGTAGCGATCGTAGTGTTCGAGTTTGCAGTCTTGCTGATTGTTCGAGCGCTCGTGATCAAGGGGTTGAAGATAAGTCTTCAAAGGTATGTTTATTTTATCCCTTGATCTTATAAAAAAACATGCTGTAATTTCGTTATATGCAGGACTAGTTAGTTTCCGTTTGTTGATTGTAATTGTGTATGTTTAAATAGAATGGAATTTGGAATGATCATTCCGCTGCTCATAGAAATAATCATATCTGATTTCCTTCAATTGGTATCAGAGCCAGGTTATTCTGATATTCCAAATTTCACTTCAGTTTTGAACTTCCTTTACAGTCGTGGTGGGTTTTCTGTATTTGTGTTTAATTTAATTGTTAAATGCGTTTGTGGATGGCGTTGATGAATGTTTACGGGTGGATCTGCATTTGCGTTTGTGGATATGCATTTACGTTTAATTGTTAAATGCATTTGCGTTTAATTGTTAAACATCGCTAATGGGTTTTCTTCCTTTAGCAATGTTTACCAGGAACTAAATCCTTGATAGGAAGAACTGACGTGGTTAGTAGCACCTGAATCAAGTATCCAGGCAGAATCACCATTCTCTACCAAACACGTCTCCAAGACAAATAAATCACATTTACTGTCTTTAGACTTCTTCGTCTTTTGGAGAGTAGTGGGATCAGTATCAGAACCTAAATAAGCTCTAAGTTCCATTTCAAAGAACACTTCTCGTTGATGAACTTCACCAGAGTTGGTAACACTTTCTTTCTCTAACTGGAGGTTATCTTGGGAACTGACACTACTGGTTTCTTTGTCATCCATCCCTTTGTGCTAGAAAAGTGAGAACTGATGTTCAAAAAATTCTTGCAATGTGTCCATGATCTTACGTGCAATGACCATGTTCTCTACCCTTTTGGCTAATGCATCAAGTATGCTAGCCAAAATGTAAAGCCGGGCCAATGAATTAGCCTTCATCCACACCTCGTATGCATTACGAACACTTTGTGGTGCATCAAGGGTCGAGACTTGAGGACACTCCTCAACCATGAAAAACTCAAGGTCGTTTACCATGAAATATGTTTTAATAGACTCGTTCCAATGTATGTAATCGGTCAAACTAGAGGCAACTAACGGAAAATCATATACATGTTGCTGAAAAAGAAAACACATTGACCTACATTAGGTTTTAGCAAATACTTGTTGAAAAAACAACATCCAATACGGTTTAGCAAAATTGAAATGAACCCCGTGTGATATCTAGTTTTGCAATGACGTTTCAAAGGTTTAGGACAAAAGCGGTCGAAGGGTGGTCAGTTTATCCCTCCTCTAAATTGAGACATTCTCAACCAGTCATTAATACCAGAACAACTCTTGCTCCTATAACGACTAGCCATCATTGATTTGGTAAAAAAATCATTAAATTGCTTAACAATTTCCTGTAAGTGTGACCCGTCATTTTAGGCCCTAGAGTTCCACCCCAAGCAGCCAATTCGAAGGAAAAAAATGTGATTGGGGAAAAAATCTGATTGGGGCAAAAATTAAAGTGACCTTATCCATTTCTAGAGTTCACCTTGATATTGACCAACTGCACAAAACCAATTCGAAGGGGGACGCTCCCATGGTGCCACGAGGGAGAGCAAGAAGATCTCATGGTGTGAACCAATGAAGGAGACCACATGATGTGTTGACACACACCCTTCACCCACTTATTATAAACACTCTCTCCGTCCACCTTGATATTGACTCATGCAAACACCATCCGAAGGGGGATGCTCCCAGGGCACCATAAGGTCAAGCATGAATCTTACGGCGTGAACATTCAGGGAGAAACGTGAGTGGAATCCTTGACATATCACATATATCTCTTTCTCCCACTAAGTATTTTATAACCTAGGGTTTAGTTTACTTAGAAAAGACACAGCTAAGAATTTTAACTAAGTGACTTTTTAGATTTGCCCAAGTAACTCTTACCTTGGAAAGTTGAAACATTTTTTGATCATCATTCATTAAACTCTTTAACAAAGTCTTTGATCAACTGTCGCATGCTTGTAGAAAATCTATCTAATTCACCTTTCCAGGTAGATTCCCAAGTAGGGGTGTTCCGTTTCTGTCAGGTTAAGTACCCAAGCCTAGACAGAACCCGCCTTAGACAAAAGGTCCCTTATAGATAGATTTAATACAAATTTAATCTTTTATGGAAATCAATTTAATCCTATTAAACCGATTCAAAAGATTAAACTTAGGTATCTAACCTCATTAGAACCTTGAACTTAGGTCTATCTCAATCCAATTTTAAAACCCTTTTAAAACATGAGTTCACCTAAGTCCGCATGCAACTCTTTCTTATCGATTTTAGTTCTAATTTCCATTATAACGCTTATAATAGGAAGCAACCAAAATAAACACACAATGCGAAGCTATACATACAAGGCATTCATAACTTTTATAAACAAGCCTAAGTGTCATGCTCCATGCATTGTTCATTCATTACTATTGCAATGAACCAAGCATACATGCTTCCATACACCCTTATACTATAACTCTTATAATATAAAGATGATGCATGGATATGCTCACTGCGTGCATAAATATACTCTTATATTTCTTGATACATGGATATGCTTACTGCATGCATAAATATAACTCTTATATTTCTTGATGCATGCGCATGCTTTCTTGTAATTTCATCATGCCAGAAACTATATTATACCACTTATAATATATGATGCATGAATAATTGTATAACTTAAGGTGGGTTTCAAATCTATATGTCATACCCTATGGCATATAAACCAACATACATCTCATGTACAATAAATAAAAGTTGATGAACCGAGATAATTAGCCTCAAATCCTCAAAAAACAAAGCTAACTATTACAAAGCACAATGAGTCTCTAGTTCAAATAGGCGAACCGGGTCTTGAACCGTTCGAGTGAAGAAACACGTCTTTTTTATTGTGTACCGAATCCTTGTGATCACCTACTTGAAAGTAAATGATCATTTAGCAACGATCGTGTACGTTTGACTATGTGATGAAGCATGAAGGCACGCTCGTGCAACGCAAGCCTTAAGCAATCATCTACATGACAACGATGCAGTGAAGCATAATCGTCTAAATGATCACTGAGCAAGCGTCAAGGTATCATATACCACGTGATCACGTAGTCAGTGGCTATGCAATGAAGCATGCTAACTACAAGATCGTTTAGTGCACGCGCCTTTTATTAAACGATGAGCATCAAATGCTCTATGTGATCGTTTACCTCTCTAGCGTCCACGCGATCAAGTAACCAACGCTACACGATAGAGTAAACGCTTTGCCCCATCGTTTAGCATTAACTAAACGATCGTTTAGTAAATACTACACGACCACGCAGAACTTTTCTACAGGATCGTTTAGCCAAATCTCAATGATCGTTTACTTTAGGCTACACGATATGACCAACCTTTCGTCTTCTTCTTCGATGAGAACCGCATCTCCATGCTTTGAAACTTCATCACGAACGACTCAACAAACTCAAACACTTTGAATTACAGACTCGATTGCTTGTTAATTATGTCCCAAAACACGGGGACCTTTACAAATTAACACTTTGTAATCATAAAGAAAGCTTTAAACAAAGGCAACCATCCCGTAAACATTCATCAACACATCCACAAATACATTTAACTCTTATACGCGATGCATAAACATTAAAACCCACCACGACTGTAAAAGAAGTTCAAAACCAAAATGGTATTTGGAATATCAGAACAACCTGGTTTGATACCAATTGAAGGAAATCAAACACGAGGATTTCCATGAGCAGTGGAAGGGATCGTTCCAAATTCCATTCGAATTGAACACAATCAATCACAGTCTTGAAACGGAAACTAACAAGTCATGCACAACAAAAAAATACTGCATGTTATAGGATGATACAAGGGATAGAGGATGCATATTTTTGAAGAATCATTCTTCATGAATCCCTCGATCAATCTCGAAACGTCCAAGACACCACACTCGAACGCAATGATCGGTACACAACACGAACACAATGAATGACCAATAGCTCCTTGAACCGAATCGAGTCTAACTCGATCCATGAACTGAGTGAGGACACCACCAGAATGGTTACCTTGGTATTCTCGGTATGAGAATCCAGGAGTTGTGACCTCTGTATGATCTGTTGGATCGATATGGCAACCCTAGAGGGGGGTTGAATAGGGTTTAATTAAACTTTTTTTTTTTTTTTTGTAAATTAACCCAATTAAACTAATTAATACACTTTTTATAAATAATAAGAAAAATTCAAATTATGCAACAAATAAGATGACAAAAAATGTGATAATTTAATTCTATCAAATTTTAGCAAATAAATAAGAACAAACTAAAACATACAATAAATTGCTTAAATTAATTGCAAAAATAAAAAGGAAAGAGTTAGAGAAGAAGACACCGTAATTTTTATAGTAGTTCGATCAAACTCGATCTACTCCACTCCCCAAGCGCCTCTTGGGAATTTGAATAAAATCTTTCCGACTCTTTCCATGGATTAGAGCCCAACCGTTACACCATCGCTCCTTTTACGGGTTCAAGAGCAAATCCGATCCTTTCCATGGTTTAAGATCAAACCGTTACATATGTTGGAATTTTTTGAAAAACACAATACAACTCTCACTAGAGTGGATTTTCAAGTTTAAGCACTCAACAAGTTTATCCTCACAATACAATAACACTCTCTCAAGAATAAGATGAAAAGAAAAAAAATTGGGAACTTAGAGAGAGCAACAATGGAACTTTTGAGCTTTGAAGGATTATGAAATGTAAAATTTATTGATTTAAAATTTGGAGAGGAAGGTGGTTTATATAGAGATGGAAAATTTTTTAGAAACCACAATTAATTTGGACCATTGGATTTTGGAAAAGAAAAATCAATGGTGGAGATTTTAAACTAAACTAGTCGCTAGATACAAACAAAATATAATATTAAATTCCTTTTCTTTTGAAATTCATTTTCTTTTTAAAATTAATCCAAAAAATAAAAAAGCATACCATGTGTCAAAAACTAGTCGTTAGATACAAACATAAACTAATATTAAATTTATTTTCTTTTTAATTCATTTTCTTTTTAAATTCATTCTCTTTAAAGTCAATCCAAAAATAAAAAAACATACTATGTGTAAAAAAACAAGCCATTAGACACAAACATAAAATAATATTAAATTTATTTTCCTTTTAAATTTCTTTTTAATTTCAATTTCTTTTTATTTTAAATCAATCCAAAAATCAAAAGTCTATCATATGTTAATCTCTTAATGATCTACCATTCAACCAATATGCTGCCACATGTCTACACGCAAATGGTCTGGTTATGCCACGTCATCCACCATGGTATTTTCTCTATAGACTTATTTTGGTCATATCGTCTTCGTTTTAGCTCCGATTTGAGTGATTCAAGAGGTGTTGGAATTTTTATTCCGAGCTCTACGCTATGGACATATTAAAACACTAAGATTTTCAGTAATTAAAAATTGAGTTTGTTATCATCAAAACATTGATTAATTAATTAATTAAAATTAATTAATTTGAGATTAAAGGCCAAAAAGCCAACATGATCTTTGCTTGAGGAAGAGACTGAAGGACAACGATCAAGCAAGTGGAAGATAAGAAGGTGTCTACCGTATAGACGATGTGCTCAATCGTTTAGTAAACGACTGCCTATTGTATAGATTTAGCCACTAGATCCTTCTAGTGAACAATAAATCATAGTCCAACTATGACTAAACCTCTCTCGGGCAAGGAGGGAGTGTGGTGCCACATTGTTCAAGCCCCAGAATCAACCCTTAAGAGAGCAATTTATCAACTTACCCCTATGTCGGGGAAGGAATAATTCTGTCCGCTGTATTCCCAGCTGCCCAATTAGACGAATCCCCAAAATGGTAAGCTTGTTGAGTTGGCGACGACTACTCTCATCTATACAAATCAAAGGACCATTTTCATAGGCTGGAGTTCACAACTCATTTAGGATTGAGGTCATGTTATCTATGGTCATTCTGGTGAAATGTAAGTTTCTATATTGAACGGTGTTATATAATGGACTAAAAATTTTGTGGTCCAGTCTTATACAAACTCCTTTGTATAGAATATCCCCGCTCACATGTCTCCACATGAATGATCAGGATCAGATCATTAGTAGCACTTTACAACAATTGTAATATCTACAAAGCGGGTTGTACACGCAGTGTCACCAAGATAAGATATCCAGCCTTATCCATCTACTATAGATAATTTAGGTTATCACTTAAACATGATCCGCTTATATGTCTCTACATACATGTTTAAGATTCAAAAGATAACAATGGATGTTGGTTTATTGGTTTGTGGGTTTAATGTTACTAAATGTAAAAAAAAACATGTAAACCCCAAATTTTACATTTTCTATATGAGTATGTTTAGCCGTGAGGATGTTATGTTAATTAATTGATAAGTGGAAATCTATGGGTTAATTATAAGGGATTACGAATGAAGAAAAGTAAAAAAGAAAAGAAAGATTAAAGAGACATATTAATTGAGTTTGGCAAATAACTTCAGCGAATTAAGTGAAATTGGTTTTTGAGGACTTCTATCGAAGAAAGATTTCACAGGAAGAAGGACAAAAAGTAAAGAATTTGCAGAAGGGTCAGGTTTAGAGATTAATCAAGGTTAGGGGTGAATATTGAAAGCTCCAACCCAAATTACAAGAAAGTTAGGGCTGAAATTTTAAAGTAATAAATTTAACTCAATTTTAACAAGTTTGTAGAAGGAAGTTTCTTAAAAAGAGTTCTGGATTTTGAGTTATGAATTTTTGAAATTGAAACAGAAAATTGGTGTGTAAACAGGAAGTTGCTTGGGAAGATCAAGCAAACAGCTCACCATGGAGAGTGAGAGCGAGACAAGAAAGATGTGAATCTCACTTAGGATGATAATCTCGCTAGTTTTTGTACTGAATCTCGCTCAAGAAGAGAATCTCACTGAATTTTTGGACTGAATCTCGCTGTTGTAGATATTAATCTCACTAGGATGAAGTCTTACTAGTGAAAAGCTTGATCTCGCTCATGAGGAAGATCTCGCTCATGATGACAATCTGACTAGTAATGATGATGTTGTTGATGAAGATTTCACTAGTAAACAAACTACTTGAAGCATCTTAAAGGGAATTCTAAGGAATCTAACTTGGAATTATGTCGTTTCAGGCCCAGAAGAGGTAGAAGAAGCTTACAAACCATTAAGAGCCTCGACGAGTTGTGAGTGATTATAAATGTTTTATAAATGTTTTAATAATCCATGCTTCACTGACTGTTACTTTTATGCTAGTTATTTTACAAGAAGTTCCAAGCAACACATTTTCCTAAAGTTTATAAACACATGCTAGTTACAAAGTTTATGAAGTATGCTTTGGTACAATGGTTGAGCCATGCTAGCTCTCAAAAGAAGATTCTATGACATGTTTAAGTTACAAGTATTTGTATTATGTTTTAAAGCATATGTGCTCTTAATGTTTCAGCTCAATATTGAAGTACAAGGAGAAGGTATCTGAGCTATACTACCTAGTTTAAGTTATGTTATGATTCTGATACTGAAGTACTTAGAGAAGGTATCAGAATAATTCACTCAGTTTAGTAATAAGCAGTGGTACCCTGCTTCAGTTATGATCTTTGATGTCAGGATCTAGTTTGCTCTACGTGCATGTATGACAATTAATCAGTTCAGTAGGATTAAACCACGGGGGTTCTTTCCTAGCATTGGCTTAAAGGTGTTGAACAAAAGGGTTCTTATCCCAGCCCAAGCTTATGTTTGAGAGATTAAGCAAAAGGGTTCTCTCTTAAACAAGGATATCCGATGTTGAGAGATCGAGCGAAAGGGTTCTCTCTCAATCAAGAATCAGTTCAGCTATGTTTTCAGATACGATGGTTTTAAAAGTTTTTTGTACATGTTTTCTTGACAAGTTTTTAGTTTCAGTATTCAGTTTTTTAGCTTTCAATTTAAGCATGAGATTTATGTTTTGTCACTCACTGGGCTAATAGCTCACCATATTTCTTTTAAATGTTTTTCCCTCCCCAGGTAGCGGTCAACTTCACAAAAGCTAATTCTATTGCTGCTCTGTCACTCAAAGACTCAAGGCTAAAGGAAGAATAAGTGGTTGTTCTGTAAATACTAGTACACATGTTTTGTGCGTATAAGGATTAATCTTAGTGTCATGGGCTCACTGGATTTTATAGTGTACATAGTTGTGAATATGATTAGTAGCTATGGAACCCTATTGATGTAAGAATGTTAAGTTTCGGTTAATCTATTAAGTGCGATTAGTATGTTAAGCTCTGAGGTTGTAAATAGTGTTGTTATCAAGTCATAAATATATATCAAGGTTCTAAAGTAGGTTTTTGAATGTAAGTTAAGCAGTAAGTGTCGATTAGAGGGTCGGTAACTTCTGTCGTCACATGCCCTTTTAGGTTAAGAGGGTAATCTAGGAGGGGGTGTGACAAATTGGTATTAGAGGATAAGATTTTGGGAAGAAGAGAGAATTCATGCATGAGTCTAGGTTCCTTAACGTAAGTTCCTAACATGTGTACTACATAATTAGGAAAGGATGCTGAGAATAAGTGGCATGCAAAGCAGTCAAACAATATAGATGGAGACCCTGACCCTACCTTTAGAAGTTTCGAGATTCGAGGGAATCCAGATTCTAGCGAACGGAAAGGTAAAGACCCAGTAACTCAAGAAACGACTTCAAACGGGGAGTCGAGGATTCCGCAAATAGGAATAGATCCTCAGTTAGAGGACAAAATATTTAACAGGATCGCTAAGAGATTGGCAGAAAGTGTCGCATCTATTCTGGTGGATTCGAATAGGAAGTACGGTATTGAGAAAGACCTAACAGATGTTGATAAAGGACAGGGAGCAAAGGAAGAACGACAATGAGCTTCAGCAAAGACGAGAGGTGAGAATTCTAGACCTCAATTTTCTGGTCAGGCAGTTAGGAAGAGACAGAGAGCTACGAGTCAACATAGTATAAAAAGAAAGAAGCCAAGACCTGTGGTTAGTATGGGTGATAGATTAGGGTTTGGGCATCCTAACGAGCTAATAGCTAGTACAGATAAGAAACCTTTATGTACGAATTATGGTAAGCATCATTAGGGGACGTGTTACAGGGGGAAAATGTCTGTTTCCAGTGCGAACAGGTAGGACATTTTAAGAAGGACTGCCCTCAGTTAGGTAGAGGAGTTCAAATGGAATAGAGAATGACTTTATAGATGGTAGATTAGCCTAGTGGCTTATGGAAAGGAATCTAGAGAAGCACAACGAGAAAGGGAGTAGAACGACCTCAGCGGCAAAGCAGGTTTTACGAAGTGATCCACCAGGAGGCAGAGGAGTCTCCTGATATTGTGAATGGTAAAGTAACTTTATGTACCAGTTTATTTATGAAATATTTGCTTATGGTGCTATACCATTATTATTTTTTATCTAGCATGTTGCATTGCTTGTAGGAGAGATGCTAGAGAGCATATCCCTAAGTAGTTATTTTTATGCCGTGGGAAAGGTTGTAATGGTATAAGAGTTTTACAGGCCCCTAGGGTAGTTATTGATAATTTTAGTTTATGAAATGATTTCGTTATATTTCCTAGAATTGATGTCACCCTAGAGTATGGATCTCCTGAATAAATATTACGACTGTATGGATTGTTTTAAGAATAGATAATGTTCGAGAGATTAGGTAGGCATGAGATGTTAATAGTAAGGTATAAAAGATCACTTCCAGGTAACTTAATATCAGAAGTGAAGGCTAGGAAGTTGCTGAGTAAGGGATGTAAGGCCTATTTGGCTCATGTTGTAATTGCTCAAGGGAAAGAGCTGAAACCAGAAGACGTTTCAGTGGTGAATGAGTTCTTGGATGTATTTCCTGAGGAATTATAAGAATTGCCACCCGATAGAGGAGTGGAGTTCACTATTGACTTAATTCTTGGAAAAACTCCTATATCACAGAAACTGTACAGAATGGCGCCAGCTGAGTTAAAGGGATTAAAGGTTCAATTGCAGGAATTAATTGACAAGGGATACATTCGACCTAGTGTATCACCTTGGGGAGCTCCGGTGTTGTTCGTAAGAAAGAAAGATGGTACACTTAGATTGTGTATCGATTATAGGAAGCTAAATAAGGTAATGGTTGGGAATAAATATCCGTTACCATGCATTGATGATTTATTCGATCAGCTAAGAGGAGCCACGATGTTTTCAAAGATAGACCTGAGATTAGGTTACCACCAGTTGAAGGTAAAGGAGGCTGAAATTCCTAAAACCGCATTTAGAATAAGATATGGACATTACGAGTTTCTAGTAATGCCATGTGAACTGATGAATGATAACTTGTAGAAATACAAGTTATTTATACTGCCTTATCTAAATATTGCGGCCAAAAGAGAATAAATATGCGTCAATTGTATGAAAATTAGCTTCAAAATACAATAATTATGAATTACTGCAATTACACCCACTAACATCTTTAAGATGGAAGAAAAGGAAATTTTACTCTGTTTTGCAGGAAACCGAGTCACTGCTTGCACTCAAGGCTCAAGAAGAACTGATCAACGCATCTCTGTCACATTGCGCTCATCAATCAACAATGAAGAGACGATTAACGCAATGATGGCGCAATGCGATAGTCGATACATACCTGACTTTCAACCGCATGCGGTAATAAAAACAAACACTACATGTGAACACTCGATCGAGAGATACAGCTGAACAACGCAAAAGCAAAGGATGGAGACACATGTACAACTAACGATTGTGTAGAATTGACGGTCTCATTGCATCCAAAAGGAATAATATCCCTCAATCTTCGAAATTTTCATAACAACAAGTGGGGACCATAAGGCCAGAGTCAAAGATCCTCACCTATAAATACCCCATAGATTTCAGAGAAAACTTATGCTACTGGATACGGGGCTAATTGCTGCTAAAGTGTTAAGAGAAAAGGCTGAGATGGGTGTGTAACTGAAGAAATTCGGGAAGAAGACGAGACAAGGCCGAGAGGTGATTCTCAGTTTTATTCTACCTAATACTCGCCGAGAAGCTCTGTGCTGAGAATCCTACTACCGGTTGAGCAAGCCTGAGAGGGAAGCTCATCCATCCATCTGATCCATCCAATCTGGCAAGCAGATCTCTACCTGAATTGGTGCCAAGACATTGGTGCTTGTTTGTATCTATTCTATCTCTTTTCATCATTGTATTTCACTTTCTTTATCTCTTCATTCACACACCATGTATCAAATGCTTAATAGATATATCACCATGTATCAAATGCTTAATAGATATATTAAATGTTTCGATTTCTTTCATATTCCATTTTCTGTCTACTTCCGTTCCTCCGTGAATCACTTTCTCCATGCTATCTTCTTAATCCCTAGGTAGTTAATATGAATTAAACGAGTACTTAACTTGTGTTAAAGAGATAATTGCGTTTAGCTAAAGCATGCTAGACGACATCTTCACCTGTGAGAGCAGAAGTGAAGATACCATTCTGATCTATCGAGAGAAGGTTAGAAGAATGCGTTAACTAAAGCGAGTAGTACTTCCAGACATGGAGCAACCTTGCATTCATTATATTAGTCTCTGTTTCACCACAGACATGTGGGAGCGCAGTCAATCACTGAGAAGTGTACACCAAGAGAAAAGCGGAACCGTACTTATAACTTCAACGCAATTAAGAAACTTGCGCTATTTATATTAGTTATCTTTCTCTTTCTGTTTGTACGTAAGACTTGCAACCACATTCCATGTTCTTTGTATAACCTTCACAGCCAACCTAAACCTTAGCATCTCATATCATGAAGCCTGTATCCTATATCATCTAGCTTAGGTTTATTGTACTTATTTTATTATCACATTTTACTGCTTTCCTTTACTTTACCGCAAATTTTATATACTTGTACAAAACACTCTTTAAAGATTAAAAAAACCTGGTCGCATATACCACGAGCATACCACAATAACCTCAAAACCTGGTCACATATACCACGAGCATACCACACCGAGAAACTTGCGGTGGAATTACACTTGGTTCCAATGTAAGGAAACTTGTGACAACGCAAGGCATACTACAAGAACATTCATAATTAACGCATATCTAGAAGTAGTATCGCATATTTGTTCACATGCTTAAAGATATAAATTTGAAGTTGCAATAAATGCCCCTATGGTATTCATGGACCTGATGAACAGGATATTTCATCGCTACTTGGACCAGTTTATGATAGTATTCGTTGATGATATATTAGTATATTCTGGTAGTAGGGAGGATCATATGATCCACCTGAGGATAGTATTGCAGACGTTGTGAGTTAGGCAATTGTATGCTAAGATTAGTAAATGTGATTTCTGGTTAGATCGGGTTGTATTTCTCGGGCATGTGTGTTGATGCAAGATGAGGAAAGTGATTGCATATGCGTCTTGACAGCCTAAGAAGCATGAGAGCAATTATCCTATGCATATCTGGAGCTGGTGGCAGCTATATTGGCTCTAAAGCTATGGAGACATTATTTATTTGGAGAACGTTATAGAATATTCATAGATCACAAGAGTCTGAAGTATATCTTGATCAAAGGAGTTGAATCTAAGACAGAGAAGATGGATTGAGTTGATCAAAGACTATGATTGCTCAATCGAGTACCATGATAACGGGCAGAAATGCACGTTATCATAATACTAAGTTCTTAAACAAGGTTGGATTGCGTTGATGAAATATGTTAAATTGCGTCCATTAAGCATAAATTCTATAATATTGCGGTCGCATGCATCCAACGCATTAAAGCAGTTGATCTTTACATTTTTGTGTAGAATATGCGTTAATGCAATGCAGAGATTGCGATCATAGGAATACATTGGTCGAGTGCAACTTCATTGCAAGACTTTGTGTTGATCGTGTTCACAAACATTCACCCAAGAAGAATCACCGCAACTTGGTCAACGCAACATGGTGGGCGCATCTGGCTGAAAGGATAATTAAGAGCGATGGGACAGAAAGCTGATGACACTCGGATCTAAATTAAGTTGACAGCCGATAACGGTCACAAAGTACATTCAGCTTTATCGGTAACAATCATCTGGTGCGTCAATCAGGAATTAAAGCTGTCCCATCTGTACAACTGGGAGAGACAAGCTGCCTTTCACCATTGATGCCCTATAAATACCAAGTGCAATCTTTAGAAAAGGGTAGATAAGTTAACGAGTTCACTAGTGCTTATGTTCATAGTTTTCTTTTCCATTTTACGGCAGAGCAAGATAAGAGTGGTGGCACCGGAGATCGCCCAAAGCAGCTCGAGAGAGAAACTTGAGGCGTAAGAGCAGAGAGCGGACCGACTCTCGCGAGAGTGAGAATATCTTTAGAGCACGAGTAGAAACAGTGTAAACACCTGGCAGCAAGAAATTGCTTCTAGGCTCTTTACTATACTTGCATTATTATTTTGTACTTCAGTTCATATCTATTCAATGGAAGTTCTATTTCTACATCTGCTCACTCTCTTAATACGCATGAGTAGATAAACTAGTTGGATGGGTTGAGAAGAACTAAGCTAACATGACCTATGAAGTTTATTACTTGTGATCGTGTTGTTTTATGCTGTGCAAAATACCCTTTAGTGTTACTCGAGAGAGAAACTAAAGAAAGAACTAATGTCTCGAGAGAGCTATGTAAGAATCTGGACTCGAAAGAGCAAGATTAAGCTTGCAGAAACAAGAGACAGGGATTTAGAGATAAGCTCTGTTTGTCAACTTGCATCGCATGCATCCTAGGAATGGGAATGATATTATGTGGTCGCATATTTGTGTGAATGTCATGTGTCATCGCATAAATAGAGATAGAGGTTTATGTGTAAACCCTGTAGACTTATTGCATATTTATCACATGCGATCTAGCCTTAGAAGCCGTAGCATTCACGCTGAAAAGTAGTTTACTATTGTATGCATGCTGCATGATCGTAAAGCATGAACACATTCTAGGGAGTGTTAGCCGAAACCTTTCTCAACCCGTTCACCGCATATTCATCGTATTTCCCGTTTACCAACTCTTCTCAAACTCTGCCGCATTCGTTATTTATTTTCATCAACGCAAACAACAAACCCAACGATTTATTTATTTAACTGGTTACCGCAAGTATTGATAAAAATCACCAACGCAACTATTTTCACAAGTCCATGTGTTCGACCCTGGACTTACCAAGAAACTCAGGGGAATTTACACTTGAATTCCGTTGGGGAAACGTGAGTGTACAATGCAATTTCATCAATGCATACCATCCATATTTCCATCCATAGTTTTTGGCGCCGTTGCCGGGGCTTTCGGCAAAATAGTTGTTAACATTAATTTTTGTGATTTCTTTGCAGAACTCTCAATCTCTGGTGAACTATGACCCGGAGATTGAGAGAACATTTGGAAGGAGACTACGAGACCGCCAACAGAAACCACAATCCGATAAAGAAGAGATGGCAGAGCAGCCTGGATGTGGAGCACCAAATGATAATAATGTCATGGTGAATCCGATTCTGTTGGCAAACGATGCAATAGGCCCATTAGAGACTATGCATATGGGCCTATTGCATCGCCAAACCTCTATGATTTCTCTCCAGGAATCATGAGGCATGCCCTTGATGGAAGTAGATTCGAGATGAAACCGGTGATGTTGCAGATGATCCAGATTGCAAGTCAATTCGAAGGAAGGCGTGGTGAGGATCCGCACGCCCACCTCTGAAGTTTTATTGAAATCTACAATACTTTTGTGTTCCCGAACATCTCTGCTGAAGAAGTTTGACTAACGTTGTTCCCATTTTCTCTCTGTGATCAGGCTAGAAAATGGGCTTATTTGCTCGAACTAGGAGCAATTACTTCTTGGGAGCAGGTAGTGAAGAAATTCATGAAAAAGTATTTTACACCTACCGAGAACGCAAGATGAAGAAAACTTATTACTAATTTTGAACAAGATATGGACAAATCGCTCAGTGATGCTTGGGCGAGGTTTAAAAGGTTAGTTCGAGATTGAACGCATAATGGGTACCAGACTACCTTCAAATGGAAATTTTCTATCACAGTTTGAATCCCGCTTCGCAGACCGCTGCCAATGCGGCAGTCGCTAGTGGTCTGCTTGACAAAAATTATGAAGAGGTGAAGAATATTTTGGACTGCATCTCCAAGTACCGTGAAGACTGAAGGGAGAGTGACCAGAGGTTGAGGCTCAAAGATTCCGATGCAAATAACGGTGCCATTGTTTCATTACAAAACCAAATGACCGTAATGATGAATTTGATTCAAGGAATGGTGATCGGTAGCCCAACATCGCAAGGTGGGCAAATTAACACAATAAGTCAAAACACTGCAAGGTGTGCGACTTGTGGTGATGGGCATGCGATGGAAGATTGTCCGCAAAATCCACAATCTGTATATTTTGTAAAGAATAATCCCTTTTCAAACATTTACAACCCCAGGTGGAGAAACCACCCCAATTTTTCTTTGAAGAATCAACAACAAAATTTTCAATCTGTGGCGCAAAAAGAAGGGTCACAAGGATTCTTTCAACGCAACAACGGTTAGCAGAGCAACCAAGCAAGTAGCTCACAACAACCAACGCAATCTTCTTCTCTAGAGAGCCTATTAAAGTAATATATAGAGAAAAATGAGACAGTGCTTCAAAGTCAAGCTACGTCCATTCGCAAACTCGAATTGCAAATGGGCCAGATTGCAAATGAGCTGAAGAGTCGACCACAAGGGGCGTTTCCAAGTTCAACCGAGCTTCCACGCAACTCAGGGGGATCAGGTAAGAAGCAATGTCAGGTTGTGACATTGTGTAGTGGAAAGACTGTGGAGGGAGAAAAGAAGGATCAGTGTAGAACAACTTCCATCGCAACTGAGCCCAAGATTACGGTAACGCAAGAAGAAGAAAAAGAGAATGAAGTAGTGGAACCTGAGGTTGCGTCGACCTCAAAGTCAAATGAAATTGTAACCGTGAAAGTCCAGTTACCACCTTAGCCTCAAAGGCTAAGAAAGAAGAAAAACGAAGAGGTACAGTATCAACGCTTCTTATCTATGTTAAATCAATTACATGTTAACATTCCTTTCAGTGAAGTGATTGAGAAAATTCCTGCCAATGCCAAGTTTCTGAAGGACATGGTAACTAAGAAAAGAAGCACTGGAAAATTTGTCACGATGGCAATAACGCAAAGTTCCAAATCTATTATTCCATCGAAGATGAGCGATCATGGGAGCTTCACTATTCCTTGCTCCATAGGAGGACTTTATATTGGGCAAGCCTTGTGTGACTTGGGGGCCAGCATAAATGTGATGCCGCTGTCAATTTTTAGACAATTAAATGTGGGAAAACTCGTGCCCACATCAGTGACTCTCCAATTGGCTGATAGATCTCTGGTTCATCCAGAAGGTAAGGTGAGGATGTGTTGATCACAATTGATAAATTTATTTTGCCAGCTGACTTCATCATCCTAGACTATGAGGCTGACAAAGATGTGCACAAGGGAGAAATCACTTTGAGCATAAACAGACAGAAGCTCAAATTTAATATAATTCGTGCCATGAAATTCCCGGATGCGGAAGACCTACAAGATTCTGACGATGACCTGAATTTGATTGAAGAAGAAAATTCTGATCATGAGTGTGAAGAAAAGGATGCCAACACATCCGTAGCTACCTGCAATGCGATCATAGGAAAAAAAAAAAAAAGAAGAAGAAATGATCGCAACACAAGAAGAAGGGCCAAAAGAAGAAAGAAAAACAACACAACCTTCCCTCGTGGAACCACCAACACTTGAATTGAAGACCCTACCAACACATTTGAAGTACGCATTTCTGGGGCAGAATGAGAAGCTGCGAGTGATAATTTCCTCTGCGCTCAACGCAGATCAAGAGAATGTGTTGATGAGCATTCTCAAGAAACATGAGCGAGCAATTGGCTGGACGCTCGTTGACATCAGGGGAATTAGCCCCGCGTACTGCATGCACCACATTCTTCTTGAGGACGACCATAAAACAACTATTGAAAATCAATGCAGACTTAACCCTGCGATGAAGGAGGTCGTCAAAAAGGAGATTATCAAGTGGCTGGATGTGGGCATTATCTATCCCATTGCAGATAACACGTGGGTTAGCCCCGTGCAATATGTGGCGAAGAAGGGCGGAATGACGGTAGTCCCTAATGAGAACAATGAATTAATACCGCAAAGAACCATCACTGGATAGCACATATGTATGGACTACCACAAATTGAATGTGGCCACAAAGAAAGATCACTTCCCTTTGCCCTTCATCGATCAAATGCTGGACAGATTAGTAGGGAACAATTTTTATTGCTTCTTGGATGGAAATGTTGGGTATAATCAAATCATGATAACTCCTGAAGACCAAGACAAGACCACATTCACCTACCCATATGGGACATTCGCACCTGCCCATATGGGACATTCGCTTTTCGCCGCATGCTGTTTGGTCTCTGCAATGCGCCAAGCACATTCCAGATGTGCATGACGGCGATCTTTTCAGATTTTCTCAAGGACTCAGTGGAAATATTTATGGATGACTTCTTCATTTATGGGAACACTTATGAAGTCTGCCTTGCCAATTTGGAGAAAATTCTAAAAATATGTGAAGAGACGAACCTGGTGCTCAACTGGGAAAAATTTCACTTCATGGTGAAAGAGGGTATAGTGTTTGGACACAAGGTCTCCCGAGAAGGGTTGGAGGTAGACAAAGCAAAGATTGAAGCAATTGAAAAACTCTCACCTCTAACCAGCGTGAAGGCTGTGTGAAGCTTCTTAGGGCATACTAGATTCTATAGACGATTCATTAAAGACTTTTCTAGGATTGCACGACCACTGAGTGCGTTGTTAGAGGCGGACAGAAAGTTTGAATTTGACAACAATTGCCTCAACGCATTCTGAGTTTTAAAAGAAGCGCTGTTTACCACGCCTGTCTTGATTGTGTCGGATTAGTCACTGCCGTTTGAAATCATGTGTGACGCAACGGGTATGCGATGGGAGCCACATTAGTGCAAAAGAAGAAAACTATTTTGCACCCCATCGCATATGCGAGTAAAACTCTGAGCCCTGCTCAAATCAATTATACCACCACTGAAAAAGAACTCCTGGCGGTCATTTTTGCGTTGGAAAAATTCTGGGCATATCTATTGGAAACCAAGGTACTCATTCACACTGATTACTCGGAAATCAAATATTTGATGACAGAAGGATGCAAAGCTGAGGCTGATCAGATGGGTTCTACTTCTTCAAGAATTTGATATCGAGATAATTGATCGGAAGGGGACAAAGAATCAAGTTGCTGATCACTTGTCCAGATTGAAAAATCCCTAGGTTGATCCAGATTGAAAAATCCCTAGGTTGATCGCAATGAATCTGAGGTGAGTGCTGTGTTTCCGGATGAGCAGCTATTCCACATAGAAGAATTGCCTTGGTATGCGAACATTGTTAATTTTTTGGTTTGTGAACAATTACCATTGATGGAAGAAGCTCAAGAATGAATGCAGACACTATTATTGGGATGAGCCGAATTTGTATAAAAAAGGTGCATACCAAATCATTCGATTATGCGTACCAAATGCTGCTCAACAATGCATATTGTCACAGTGCCACGATTCGCCATATGGAGGGTACTTTAGAGGGCAACGTACTGCAGCTAACGTTTTGCAAAGTGGATTCTTTTGGCCTTCATTGTTTAAGGATACTGCCGACTACGCAATGAAATGTGATCGGTGTCAACGCACAGGTAACATTTCATGAAAGAATGCAATGCCAATGAACACTATCTTGGAGTTGGAACTATTTGACGTATGGGGGATTGATTTCATGGGACCATTCTCTCCTTCGAACGGTAAGCACTATATTTTATTAGCCGTCGACTATGTCTCCAAGTGGGTAGAGACAATTGTATGCGTCGCAAGTGATGCGGCGGTAGTCTCCCAGTTCCTGAAGAAAAATATTTTCACTCATTTTGGCACTCCCCGTGCCATCATAAGTGATGAAGGATCACACTTTGTGAATCACAATATTAAGGAGCTGCTGTGCAAGTACAATATCCTCCACAAAGTGGCCACCACATACCACCCTCAAACGAATGGCCAAGCTGAAGTTTCCAATCGAGAAATTAAATTGATACTCGAGAAGGTAGTAAAGCCTTCACGAAAGGACTGGGCAACAAAGCTTGACGAGGCGTTGTGGGCATACCGGACCGCATTTAAAACACCCATAGGTATGTTCCCCTATGCGTTGGTATTTGGTAAGGCGTGTCACTTGCCTTTGGAGCTGGAATATAAGGCACTGTGGGTGGTAAAGAAGCTGAATTTTGATTTGAAGAAGGCAGGGGAAGCGCGAAAAATGCAACTGGTCGAGCTAGAAGAATGGAGGAACAACGCATATGAAAATACGAAGATTTATAAAGAGCGCACCAAGCATTGGCATGACCAACGCATATGCGGTAAGAACCTCCAAGTTGGGCAGAAAATCTTGCTTTTCAACTCACGTCTGTGACTCTTCTCGGGAAAGCTAAAGTCACGTTGGTCCGGACCGTTCATAATTCGACAAGTACTTCCGCATGGCGCGATGGAATTATCAAATGACGACGGAACCAACATATTCAAAATCAATGGGCAGCGAGTAAAGGCATACCATGGAGAAAACTAGCATCGCCAAGTCGACTCCATGGAACTAAGAACTTTGAATGAAGAAGGAAGTAGGTGGTCCCTGCGTTATCAAATGATCGCAACTTATCAGGGACGCAAGTTTTGGAAAACCTCAAGTCTTCAACTCTTTCCTCCACTACTCAGAGATTTCATTGTCTTTTCAATTCTAATTTATCTTAACTTTACTATCACTATCGTTATTCTAAAAAAAAAAATTGCGATAACAATTTTTATTTTGTTTAAAATAATTTGACCCTCTCTTTGTTTTTCTTACAACGATCGAGGCGCTGGATTGTGGAAATATTACGCGAAGCAACACTTATCTTATTCCATCACCGCAACCCAACGAAGAGTGATCGCCACAAAGATGGATGCGTCAATACAATGCGGGCGACAGCGCAAAATTTGGAGGTGTACTCTTCTTTATCTTTATTTCCAATTTTGCGCTATCATATTGCATTTTAATTTTCAAAGTTTTATCACCGCATCCTCTTTAACCGCAATCATTTGACATAGATAAATTTAGTGAGTTACCGCATTCTGTTTCTTATCCAAGTATGATTTCAATGATGATAAATATACTTCTATTTCTTTCATATACACTAGAGTCAACTTAGTCTTAAAATAGTCACCTCATTAAATTTTTCTAGAAGTTAGGGGTTTGCTAGCTTTCTTTCAAACTCTCTTTACAATCATTCTATGACCATCGCAGGACCTATTTTAATTTCTTTTGGCAATGAGGACATTGCCGCATTTTAAATTTGGGGGTGAGGTATTTATTTTCGATCTTGCTATCTTCTAAAAAACAAAAAATATTTTTGTGAGAATAACAACTCCACTGTCAATGCAATGGGAAACTCATGTTGATAAGAGTTAAGTTGTGAAAAGCACTTACACGTGGATGTCTACATGACACATGTGGGGGCAAGCCAAAACGCAAGTAAGTCACCAGGATCCACGCATAAATCAATGACCGCAACTCCACTGCCAAATCAGTATGAGTTTAGTCTGAGAAAGAGTGCATTGCTCATAGTTGGATGTCCGCATGACACACGTGGTGGCAAGCCAAAACGGACAAGGCTCGGATCAGTGCAACGAAGAAAATTTTTGTGCAATTTGACAGCCCGGAAGAAAATTTTCTTTTAAAATAAATCATGTGATGTTCTAGAATTTAGTAAAGTCCTTATGAAAGTTAAGCTTGAAATCCCTAAGTCTTAGAAATATTTTAAGAAGAGACTTGAATAAGACTTAAGAAAATTCTGGAATATAGGATTTGAATGAAGTATCCTTGAGAAATCTAGGGAAGAAAACTTTGCGGTTAACTTGCTAAAGGAATCTTTAGCTTATGCTTGAGGACAAGTATTGTTTAAATTTGGGGGTGTGATAATGGGCAGAAATGCACGTTATCATAGTACTAAGTTCTTAAACAATATTGGATTGCATTGATGAAATATGTTAAATTGCGTCCATTAAGCATAAATTCTATAATATTGCGGTAGCATGCGTCCAACGCATTAGAGCAGTTGATCTTTATATTTTTGTGCAAAAAATGCGTTAACGTAATGCAGAGATTGCGATCATAGGAATACATTGGTCAAGCGCAACTTCACCGTAAGGCTTTGCGTTGATCGTGCTCGCAAACATTCACCCAAGAAGAATCACTGCAACTTGGTCAGCATAACATGGTGGGCGCATCCGGGTGAAAGGATAATTAAGAGCGATGGGACAGAAAGCTGATGACAGTCGGATCCAAATTAAGTTGACAGCCGATAACGGTCCCAAAGTACATTCAGCTTTATCGGTAACAATCATCTGGCGCGTCAATCAGGAATTAAAGCTGTCCCATCTGTATAACTGGGAGAGAGAAGCCGCCTTTAACCATTAATGCCCTATAAATACCAAGTGCAATCTTAAAAAAAGGGTAGATTAGTTAACGAGTTTACCAGTGTTTCTGTTCATAGTTTTCTTTTCCATTTTACGGCGGAGCAAGAGAAGAGTGGTGGCGCCGGAGATCGCCCAGAGCAGCTTGAGAGAGAACCTTGAGGCGTAAGAGCAGAGAGTGGGCCAACTCTCGCGAGAGCGAGAATATCTTTAGAACACGAGTAGAAACAGTGTACACGCCTGGCAGCAAGAAATTGCTACCAGGCTCTTTACTATACTTGCATTGTTATTTTGTACTTCATCTCATATCTATTCAATGGAAGTTCTATTTCTGCATTTTCTCACTCTCTTAATACGTATGAGTAGCTAAACTAGTTGGATGGGTTGAGAAGAACTAAGCTAACATGATCTAGGAAGTTTATTCCTTGCGATCGTCTTGTTTTATGTTGTGTAAAATACCTTTTAGAATTACTTGAGAGAGAATCTAAAGAAAGAACCTAACGTCTCAAGAGAGCTAGGTTAGAATCTGGACTCGAAAGAGCAAGATTAGGCTTGCATAAACAAGAGATAGGGACTTAGAGATAAGCTCTATTTGTCAACTTGCATCACATGCATCCTAGGAATGGGAATGATATTATGAGGTCGCATATTTGTGTGAATGTCACGTGTCATCGCATAAATAGAGATAAAGGTTTATGTGTAAACCCTGTAGACTTATCGCATATTTATCGCATGTGTTCTAGCCTTAGAAGCCGTAGCATTCACGCCGAGAGGTGGTTTACTATTGTATGCATGTTGCATGATCGCAAAGCATGAACACATTCTAGGGAGTGTTAGCCGAAACCTTTCTCAACCCGTTCACCGCATATTCATCGTATTTCCCGTTTACCAACTTTTCTCAAACTCTGCCGCATTCGTTATTTATTTTCATCAACGCAAACAACAAATCCAACAATTTATTTATTTAACCGGTTACCGCAAGTATTCATAAAAATCACCAACGCAACTATTTTCACAAGTCCCTGTGTTCGACCCTGGACTTACCAGGAAACTCAGGGGAATTTACACTTGAATTCCACTGGGGAAACTTGAGTGCACAATGCAATTCCATCAACGCATACCATCTATATTTCCATTCATAAAACAACGCATCATACCACCCTGGTAAGACAAATGTTGTAGCTGATGCATTGAGCAGGGAATCCTTGGGATCCAAAGTAGTCCTTGGATCGATACCAGGAATGTTACTCCAGGAGTTCAGAAGTTCTAGGGCCACTCTATCAGTAGATCAGTCAGGAGGATTGATCGCTACATTTTAGGTAAGACCTACTTTGATGGAAGATTTTAAGTATGAATAGTTGAAGAATGTGTGTGCTTAACGTGTTGCAGCTTAAACAAGCTATACTAGAAGAGGCGCATAGTTCTGGTTATGCCATGCGTTCAGGAAGCACCAAGATGTACAGGACCAATGTTTGATGTAGACCGATGTTTGATTTGTCAACAAGTGAAACCTGAAAGGCAGAGGCCGGCAGGATTACTCAATCCACTTTCGGTACCTGAGTGGAAGTGGGAGCACGTGACGATGGACTTTCTATTTGGACTGCCTAGAACGCCCTCAGGATATAATGGCATTTGGGTGATAATCGATAGATTAACCAAGACAGGCAAGTTTTTACCCGTAAAAGTTACTTTTACGCTGGACCGTCTAGCTAAGATTTATGTAGGCAGGATAATTAGTCGGTATGGAGCCCCAATGTCGATAGTGTTAGATCAAGACTCAAGGTTTACTTCAAAATTCTGGCCTAGCCTGCAAAAGTCTATGAGCACTAAATTGCATTTCGACACGTCTTTTCAACCACAAACGAAAGGACAATCAGAAAGAACTTTATAGACACTGGAAGATATGTTAAGAGCTTGCATGTTACAATTCAAAGGAAGTTGGGATACGCAATTGCCGTTGGTCGAATTTGCATACAACAACAGTTACCATTCAAGTATCAGAATGGCTGGATGAAGCATTGTATGGCTGACCTTGTAGGACCTCAGTATGTTGAAACGAAGTCAGAGACCAGGTATTTCTTCAACTGTCCCCATGGAAGGGAGTACTCCGGTTTGGGAGGAAGGGAAAGTTAAGTCCGCGATACATTGGACCATATGAGATTGTGGAACGAGTTGGCCTAGAAGCGTATTGATTGCAGTTACCTATGAAGCTAACTCGTATTCACGACATATTTCATGTATCTATGTTAAGGAAGTATATGCCTGACCCTATGCACATACTAACAGCACAAGCAGTGCAACTTCAAGAAGATTTATCTTACGAGGAAGAGCCTATTGAGATTTTAGACGGGAAAGAACAAGTACTCAAAAATAAGACGATTCTTTTGGTGAAGGTATTATGGCGTAATCATGGAATCGAGGAAGCAACTTGAGACTCCAAAGAGAAAATGAGAAAGAGATATCCTCAACTTTTTCAATAACATATTAGGTAAATTTCGAGGATAAAATTTCTTTCAGGGGAAGGTAATTATAAACCCCGAATTCTACATTTTCTATATGAGTATGTTTAGCCATGAGGATGTTACGTTAATTAATTGATAAGTGGAAATCTACAGTTTAATTACAGGGGATTACTGACGACATGCAGAAATGCATGTCATCTTAGGCCTTTTATTTAGAATTATGAGGGCTGTTAAGCATAATATACGGCAGTTATATTAGGAATTCATGAGAAAATGAGTTTGCGTCATTCAGCATTGAGAATCTCGGCTAACCCACTATTATGCGTTATTATGCATTCAATTGTCTATCTTTGTAGCTAACGCAGGAATTGGATGCAGACGCGGAAGCCGGGCTATCACTAGATGACCGCATGCGGAGAACTTCTCCATCGCAAATGCGAACGCATACGTTTAATGCATGGGTGTTGCGGTAGTCAATCGCATGTGTCCATCACATAGAAGTTGCGATCGTCAAGCGATTGCGGTCATTTCAAGATTGCGGCTATACGATGATAACCATAATAGTAGGATCACCGCAAGGTTTGTGGAATGGAAGCATCAACGCATATCTCGGAAAAATCGAAAGATGATGTTGACATTTCACCTACCATGCCGTTAGCAAGAGAGATTCAGAAAAGGACCAACACGTCGCTAATGTCAAAATAAGAGCAGGTCCATTAATGTTATCGGCGATCAAGCTCTATAAATAGAAGCCACTGAGCAGAATTTCAAATCATCCAGGGTTTTTGCCTAAGGTTCAGCCTTTGGGCGGATCCTTGTGATCCAGATGAACACGTGAGAAGAAAGCTTGAGAGTTCTTCACCTCATTCATTCATTCCGAGTGATGACCAGAGCCTTCGCCAGAGTTAGATCTCGAGAGAGTCAGCTCCACCACCCTTCCATGGCACCACCGGCAGCCGTGACACACATCTGCTGGAAGTAAGACATTGCTTCCAACTGGTCCTTTCATTTTCTCTTCTTTTCTTATATTGTATTGTATTACATTTTGGATTAAGAAATTAATTCATTGTGTGTTCAATGCATTTCTATGCTTCCTTTGAATTCGATCTCTATCTTTCTTTACTTAGCATCCTTAACTTTCATTGCATCACTTAGTGAGATTGCTAGAGTATCACATACTTAGTCATACGGATTAGAGATATGAAGCTTGTAGCAAACCACCAGAAGGTGTGCGTTGTGCAAGTTTGTGAGAAAACCTTATTTAATTAGTGTGAAGCTGTAGCAACGGCTGTCTATAGGTGGACGCAATGCTTGTCTATGAGTAAAGTCAGTAACAACCAACTACCCGGGAGGGTAAGTGGTTGGTCGCCTTAAGCAATGTAAGCAGGTATTCGCTAGAGATAGGAATAATCTTACGTCAACCAGGCTTTGCGGTTACCTTGTCTTATGTATGCGTCCATCACACCTTTAAAGCTACTCGGGAGAGAGTCTAAAGAAAGAACCTAAGACTCAGGAGAGCTAGGTTAGAATCGATGCTCGGGAGAGCTAGATTAAGATTGCATAAGCAAGAATGGAGACTTAGGAATAAGTTCCGTTTGCTAATACAAATCACGTGCATTTGCGGCGGGCGTGTATGTGAACACATCGGCTTGCGTTGGCTGAGGTTTCCCTTGCGGTCAATCTTAAGGGTTGTGATGAAGACATCCTCACATTTTATCTATTTTGCATCCATTTACTTCACGTCAATAGTTGTCGTGTCTCTATCTCTTATTCATACTTCTCATTGCGTTGTCTGTTAGTTAGGAGTAGGAGTAGTTGTAGCTTAAAACCCCCCATCATTCTTTTATTCATCCGTCGCATACACATTACCGCATACGTCTAGCTACAAGTCCCTGAGTTCGACCTCGGATCACCTGAGAAACTTGCGTTCGCGTTATACTTGGCGTGAGCACAAGAAAACTTGTATCGGGAACGCATGGTCATTGCATACATTTGTTAATGCATAGTTCACTCCAACGCATGACCACCGACAGAGTATCAATGCATACCTTAAGACATGCATCACATATTGCGTCCACGTAATTTTAGTCATCAAGTCTTTGACCACCGACAGAGTATCAATGCATACCTTAAGACATGCATCACATATTGCGTCCACGTAATTTTAGTCATCAAGTCTTTGACGGCTTGTTTTCTTGCGCTCACGCCAAGTATAACGCGAATGTAAGTTTCTCGGGTGATCCGAGGTCGAACTCATGGCCTTGTAGCTAGACGTATGCAGTAATGTGTATGCGGCAGATGAATAAAAGAATGATGGGGGGTTTTAAGCTACAACTACTCCTACTTCTAACTAACAGACTAGGAAGTCTACTAGGAGATGTGCCACTGTTGAGGGCTTCTGTACCAGTATCCCTGCATTATGGTTCACAAGCTGCTATAGGTATTGCCAAGAATGATGTGTACAATGGAAAAAGGAGGGATATTCACCTGAGACATGGAGTTGTGAAACAGCTGTTGAAGGAACAAATTATCTCCTTGGGTTATATGAGGTATGAGAGGAATTTAGCAAATCCTCTCACTAAAGACCTAACAAGGAGAGTAATCCTAGAATCTTCAACAAGTATGAGACCCAAACCATCAAGGGGTGTTTGGCTCACAAACATGAGTTGAATTGAATTGAGTTGGTAAAATCTACAACCTCAATGTTTGGCCCACCAATTTTAAATGTTGGTAGAGTTGAGTTGATATATTTTACCAACTTACCCCAATTCCCATTTCTTCCAATGTTTTCAATGACTCCACCCATTAGCCATTGTTGGCACTAGCTTTGACACACTCTGGGAACCAACTCCAGGCTCCGGCAACCACCTCCGATGAAAACTTTGAAGACCACCTTCATGCAACCAACTCTGATGACCAATTGCGGGCCCCGACAACTACTTCGTTTGACCAACTCCGACGACCAATTCCGTGCTTCGGCAACCACCTTTGGTAATAAACTCCAATAACCAACTCTAACAACTACCTATATGTGACTAACTTTAAGCTTCGACAACCACCTCCGACTACAAATTCCAATGAAAATCAAATTTGATAATCAACTTCAACGACCACTTTCGCCCAAGCAACTTTGACAACCAACTCTGGGCTCTGACGACTACCTCCAACGTTAAACTCTGTCGACCAACTTTAATACCTCCTTCATGCGACTAACTTTGAGCTCCAAAAACCACATTTGACCATAATCTCTAGTGAAAATCATCTTTAATGACAACTTTGATGACAAACTTCGTGCAACTAACTTTGGGCTTCGAAAACCAACTCCAATTCAAACTCCAACAAAAATTATCTTCATTGATCAACTTCGACGACCACTTTCGTGAGACCAACTCTAATACCACTTTCGGGCTTTGACAACCACCTCCGAGTACAAACTCTAGTGAAAATCATCTTTCATAATCAATTTCAACAACCACCTCCGATTATTATAAGACCGATGACTGTTAAAATATGCTATAAGGATGTTAATTCATTTGATCATCAAAGTATGTAGCTGAGCACATATGAAATAAGTGTTAAGAATATTTTTGTATATATGTAGTTTAAAAGTATGTAATAAACAACAAAAAAAAAATCATAAAATAGAGATTTTTTTCCAGTAAAATTTTATGGCAAGAATTAGTGAAAACTGAAGATTTATTCTCTAGTGATCCTCCAAATTTGGAGGGAATTGAAAGTGGAATTAATGAATAAATGTGGTGGCATTTCATTGACTGCTAAATTGATGGGAGGGATTCAATTAAAAAAAATTTATGACATAACAAAAATACAAATCAATAATAGAAAGAAGAAGAAAAAGAAGATGATCATGATGATGAAATTCAGGAAGAAAAATTCGGAATGAAAAGTTTTGATTTCTCTTAGGCTTCCTATTTTTTTAACCATATTTCTCCATGAAATGTAGTGTGTTAATTTTTGTTCGTTACCAAAAAAGAAAGAAAGAAAGAAATAAATAAATAAAGATACAAAGGAAAACTTTAAAAATTAAAAGAAAAAAATTGCAGTCCATATTTTATTCAAACAAAGATGGATAAAATTATTGGATAAAAAAGTTTCAAAACAAAAATGATATCATAAAAGTAGATTTTTAGGCCCTGTTTAGTAACCATTTCATTGTCGAATTTTTTTTTTTTTTAAATTGAGTTTATTTCTTCCTCATTTCTTATAATTATTTGCATCTTTCAAGTACAATGATTGAATTCTTAGCCAATTTTCAAAAACAAAAACAAATTCTTAAAAACTATTTTTTTTTCCATTTTCAAAGTTAGGCTTGGTTTTTTAAACCATTGGTAAAAAGTAGATACCAAAGGAAGAAATTTGGAAGTGGAAGTAGTGTCTATAGACTAAATTTTCAAAAAAAAAAAAAAAAAAAATAAATGGTTACCAAACGAGGCCAAGAATTCAAAAACTACACTAGATACTTCAGACATATATATGAACTCAAAAAAAAAAAAAATAACTCTGCACACCAAACACAAACAAATAAGCTCTGCAAACATATGAACTCCACAGACATATTACGTCCAGACATTATATCCCAACTCAGTGCCCCAAACAGCCCCTTAGGAGTCATGTGCATTAAGATTTTATATATGTCTGGGAATAAAGGATGGTTAGGAATAGGAAATCTAGGAATCAAAGATGACCGTGTTTGGTTATGTATGAGAATGAGAATAGGATGTTTGGGAATGTGTTTTATTTTTTTTTCTGCAATTATAAAGTATAAAGTTAATAAAAATTAAATTTCAATAATTAATTTTTGTTTGTTAATTGATCCATAGCCCTTTATTTTGGGTGGTCTATTGCAATAGACTTGATGAATAATTTCTAAAGTATTCGTAGCTCAGCTTTGATTGTTCAATTGCAATAGACCTAATGAAACATCTAACATAAAAGTGAAGGTGTAGGCTACCTTCTATGACAGAGTTTGAGGATCTATTTCTAGAGCTTTCACGATGACCTAAGGTTTTATGTGAATGACTAAAATAGCATTTGATACATGATTTTATCGCGAAATCAAGAGAGAAATCAAAAGAATTGAAACGGGTTGTGAGAGCCTCAATTAGAATTTACAAAAGTTCAAGAGGAAACTCACTTTTGTAAATGCAGTTGTTGCTCCAATTCACTATGCATAAATCCAAATCACAAGATATTAATGCTTAAGTTACCATCATTCCATTTCTTAGAATCACTACTATCTTTCTATTTTGGTTTCTATACCTGTAGGTCATTCGTGGGGGATTATTGGGAATGACCCACATACACCAAGGCTTAAGACCCATAAGAGAGTCACATGGAGAACTCCACCTTTCTTTTGTCCCACATTGAAGAATTAAGGAGTGGCTAGAGGGTATAAATAGGAGAGCACCTCTAGTGACTTGCAAAAGTTGAGAATAGTAAGGGCCTTTTTTTCCACATGTGCATGCTGCCATTTGTCTGGTTTCCAGATTTGGAATTAATTTTCCAAATAAGCCTTCATCTTTTTTGTTTTTCTTCAAAAGCCGTGATCTTTTAGATCGAAAAACATATAGTTCTTCATTTTTCCTGATTATATTCTTCATCTATTTTTCTTCTCTTCTCGATTCGGAGCAACTTTTTTTTTTCTCAATTTGATTCCAACCTTCCATCCGACGAGTGCATGTCTAAAAGTGGGTGTTGTGTTAACCCTAGAGAGCAACCAACAAGAATAATTTGCACCTTAGGTCGTGTCGAATTTTCTTTTAAGGCAATGGTTTCCATGGCACAACAAATTAACTTCAGATCTAATGATGAATAATAGTTGAGAACCAAAAGAGTTTGGTAGTTGTTTCCTTTTGTCATTTTCGTTTTTCTGAAAGTTTTCAAATGATTTTTTTTTATTTTGTTTCTGGCCTCTAGCTTCAATTTTAAAACATAAGCAAACGTATTATTTTATAACTTTTTACTTTTAAAATGTATAATATATATCTAGAAATAAATATAATATAAATTTTTTCAATTTTTAATTTTGAAAGTTTGTTTTCATGTAATTGTTGGATAATAGATTTAAACCAATCACAAGATGCCAAATCATCACAATCAAAGTCAAGTCTATTAAATTTTAGGTCAATTGAGAATTATTGTGCCCAAAATTAAAATTTGGAGACAAACAAATGACTAGTTAAAAGATGCCACATGTCTTCAATCTGGTCATTTGATCACAACAATGGGCGTATTGACTTCAACAGTGATTAAGCCTTAACCATGATCATTAGGCCTGGAATTATAAAAAGGAGTGGACTGATAATTAAAGTTGCCCATCTCCAAAACTCGAACCAATTCAAGTCCATGGTGAAAATTTTGGATCGAAGAAAAGATTGGACCTAAGCCCAACTTTAGCGCAAACCCAAAAGGTAATTAGGCCCAAGCCCAATAGCCCAAAAGTAAATGAGCCCAATCCTATTTAAAACCCATGGAAATCCTCTATAATTAGAGGCCTTGCTCTTTCATTTAAGAATGTTGGAAGAACGGACAAAGAAGTGTTGAAGCTTTAGAGACCTGAAGATTAAAGCTCTGAAGCTTTCAAGACTTCGAAATTCTGATCGATCTTGAGATTACCACCTTCTGAAGGTTGAAGACTTAGAAGACTAAAACTTTCTCGAATTCTAGAAGATTGAAGCTCAGGTCGATCTCAAGTTTATAACTTTTTGAAGATTGAAGACTTGGAAGATTAAAACTTCCTTGAATTCCATAAGATTGAAGCTCAAATTGATTTCAAAGTTACAACTTCTTGAAGACTGAAGAATTAGAAGTCTTAAATTTTATCCCACATTTGAGAGAAAGCATCAAATGATCAAATATTAGAGATGGTGGTCATTATACTATATTGAAATCAATATAAACATTCTATGAATTAAATTTCTTTGAAAATCTCGTCAAACAGAAACATTTTCACATTCTAAATTTAAATCTTTGGAAAAGGAATAAACAAGAAATTATATATCAAATATATCCTCTTTTCAATTAAAAGAAAGAATAAAAAGAAATAATTAGTTGAACAACACAATTCTAATGAAAAGTAATAGTTAGTTGACAAACATAATTCTACTTTTCTTTGTTAAGAAAGAGAAAACAAGAAAAAAAAAAGTTGAAACATTATTGAAAGGGTGTATAGACTTAAAAATTGAGAATGTGGTATAGAATATCTATCGGATTTAGTGTCCTAGATCTCGTTCATCTTGTAGTTTGTAATTTGTAAATACAAATTATTTATTTAATAAAATAACAAGTATTTTATTTGACATATAGTGTAACACCCCGCACATTTTTTTTTTAGTAATAATGTAATTTCAGTAACTTTATTATTTGAAATTTCAATAATTGGTATTAGTTGGAGGGTATTTTTGGAATTTTGGACTTCAAGTGTAAGTGTGAGAATTTAATTGTTGGCGTGAAATTATTCAAATTGGAAATTAATGGCAGGAATTAATTTTCTTTTGAAACAGAAAGGAATTTAATAGTATAAAACGGAAAGGAATTAAATGTAATTATATTTATTTCCTTTTTATTTTATTATTATTATATTTATAAAAAGTCAAACCCCACCCCTTTTTCTTCCTCACGTTCGTGAGCCCATCCGATGCCGCCCAAAGCCCCCGCGTCAGTTTCTTCTTCATGACCTCCGTCTATCACTACTCAAGTGTCATTCGCTTTTACTGTCACTGGAATCGATTTAGGTAAGATATCTGCCATTTGGGTTCGTTTTCGGTTGATTCTTGAATACTCATTTACTTTTGGCATCAATTGGTTGATACCCATCATGTTTCAACTTTGGATTCAAGTTTGTGAAGTATTGAGATGCTGTTCAGTGAAGTTGGAGTTTGTTTTAGCGAGTTTTGGTAAGTTCTATTCTTTTATTACCCTCTTGCGGATTAATTTTGGTTGTTGAGAAATTTTTGTAAAGTCATTTGGAAGTGATTTTTTGACGAAGCTACATGTGGATAATTTATTTGAGATATTGGTAGTAAAGTATGTATTTGATTCAAGCTTTAATCATGTAAGCCTAATTTCAAATTATGATTAGGGTGTTGATTCAAGAATTTCATTCAAGATGAAGAAGAGTTTGGTTTGCTAATTATTTGGGCTTAAAATTGTAGGTTTGGAAGGTGAATTTGAATTAAACCACACCTTAGGTAAGGTTATCTGGAAATATTTTGTAATATTTGGGTATTTGGAATTTGGCCTTAACTATTAATTTTAAAGCTTGGTTTATGTTTAGGCTTGATTAAGGATTCAAGAATTTCACAAAGATTCAATTGTTTTTTTGGTTCGACCTAATATCAAAGTAAGTAATCTTACTACTGGAACTGCCCACGGGCCAGGCATTAGATGTATGCTAGCATGTTAAATGAAGGTTATGGCAAAATGACAACATGAAAGATTGATAGTATAACATGATTAAAGTATGTTTTGTTACGAGATCCGAATTATTTATTTATGCACATAGACACTTGAATACTAATATGAGATGGTATGTGCTTCCATATTTATATTTGATCTGATGATGTTGAGGTATACATGTATGTTGTAGAATTATGATGTTGAGGTATATGGGTATGTGATAGAGCCATGGTGTTGAGGATTATATGTATGTCATAGATTCGTACAGTGATGATTATGATGTTGAGACTGTGCAAATGTCCTTACAGATTAATTAGATGCCCATGGGATTCACCAGTTTGTGTTTTCTTTAGGATTCACCAGTTTATGTTTCCTTCGGGATTCACCAGTTTGTGTTTTCTCCGGGATTCACCAGTTTGTGTTTCCTTTGGGATTCACCAGTTTGTGTTTCCTTCGGGATTCACCAGTTTGTATTTCCTTCGAGATCCACCAGTTTGTGTTTCCTTCGGGATTCACCAGTTTGTGTCTCCTTCAGGATTCACTAGAGGTAGTGGGCATACTTAACTACAATAGGATAGGACTCAGTCTCCTTTTTGTTTCATGTGTATATGTGCCAGAAGTGGGTATCTAGAGGACATAAATGCCCAGCCTGACCTCAGTAGTGGGGTTACTTACTAAGTATTTTATACTCATTCTTTCTCATGTTGTTGTTTCAGGTAAGGGTAAAGATGCACAGGCGATGGATAAACGGAATTCCTGATCGAGCCACTGAGACTATTTTTTACGCTTCCGCATCATGAGATTTAGAGTTCTTTTCATGTTTCTCTTAATGTTTAGAAACTTATTATTAAGAATTGTTTTTCATATGTATTTATTAACCTTTATGATTTATGGGTACCCTATTATTGTTTTTAACATTTGCATTTAATAAAGGACTTTTGAACTCCCTTTATTTTTTTAGCATTATTTCATCATAAAGAAGTGTCATTTTAAGTTCCAAGCATGTATGTATTTTAGTAGCGACCTAACTTAAGTCCTAGGAGGTCGGGTCGTTACATATAGATAGTATTAGCTCAATCCAATAAACTAATATCTAAGGTTGTCTAATGAAAATTGAACAGTATGTGGCAGACATACAGAAGGATCATGTTTAAGTAATAACCTAAAAGGTCTGTAATATATGGTTAAGGTTGAGTGCCTTATCTTGGTGATACTACGAATATGACCCACTCTGTAATTGTTACATGAGTTGTATGTGTTATAGACAATATGATCTATATTGTTCATGTGGAGACATGTGAGTGGGGGTATCCTGTATAAAGAGTTTATATAAAACTGAACCATGAAATGATTAATTTCTCAATATAACATCGTTGCTTGAAGAACCTAACTTTTTAGGATGACCATAGGTAACTTGACCTTAATTCTGAGTGAGTTGTGAACTCCTGTATATGAGGGAAATCCTTTGATCTGTATGGGTGAGGGTGGTCAGTTCTGCCGACTCAAATTGCTTACCATTATGGGGATTTGTCCAAGTAGGGAGCTGGGAACATAGCAACACAAGATAGAATTCACTCATTCCTGTCGTTAGAAAAAGTAGATAAATTGCTTCCTTAATAGTTGATTTCAGGTCTTGAACAATAAGGCCTCACCCTTTCATTAGCCCGAGAGAAGTTAGTTTATAGTTGGACTATAAACCATTTGTTCATTAGAGGAATTAGTGGCATTTAAAGAGTTAGATGTAACTACATGGGTAAAACAGTAATTTTGACCCAACTGTAGCTACGAGCAATTTGTTTAGAGTCAACTTATTGTTGATTGGTTATATCCAGTGGACATAGAAATATATCTGTAGTGCAAAGAGTGCAGTCGTCGGTCTTTAGTGGAGTGACCTACAGTTAATGGATCTTGATTAATCCAATTAAAGAGTTTAGTTAATTAATCTCGTATCTTTGGAACTTCTAATCTATAGGACTATAAGGTCCCTCTATTAGTTTACTAAGGACAAAAACAAGGAATAATTGTTTTTGGAACAATTTGAATTATTCAAATTATTTATGGGAATTTAAGTAATAAATTATATTAATGTGATTAATATAATTTGTAATGTATATTGATACATTATAATATATAGTTAATTATAACTATGATTTAAAATTAAAACTATATAATATGTGAGAGAAAAATATTTGAATTAGATTCAAATATTATATATAAATGGGATTTATATTATCACATCATCGCGATGCACAATCTCCCTGATCAAGTGATATTTCTGTTCGATATGCTTGCCTCGATAATGATTCCGAGATTCCTTCAAATTTGCCATAGCCCAGCTATTGTCACAATAGAGAGTGATCGAAAAATTCATATTTGGAACAACTTCAAAATCTGTAAGGAATTTCCTCAGCAAAACAGCTTCCTTAACTGCTTCACAAGCGACTACATATTTGGCTTCCATAGTGGAGTCCATGATGCATCCTTGCTTGATGCTTCGCCACATTACAATCCCTCCATTCAGAGTGAACACTGACCCTGATGTCGATTTTCGAGAATCTCAATCAGTCTGAAAGTCAGAGTCTATGTATCCTGTAAGGATCAGATCCTTATCTCCATACGCGAGTATGTAGTCCCTCGTTCTCCGAAGATACTTGAGGATCATCTTGATCGCCGTCCAGTGATCTACCTAGATTGGATTGATAATGACTGTCAATCCCTACTGCATAACAAATGTTGGATCTGGTACACAACATTGCATACATTCAGCTTTGAAGCATAGGGAATCCGTCTCATCTTCTCAACCTCTTGAGGTGTCTTAGGACATTGATCCTTAGACAAAACGATTCGATGCCTGAAGGGTAACAAACCCCTCTTGGAATCCTGCATCCTGTACCTGATCAACATTTGATCGATGTACGATGCCTGAGACAATGCTAAACTCTTGTTCTTACGATCCCGAATGATCTGGATCCCTAGAACATACTGCACCTCACCCAAATCTTTCATTTGAAACTGGGCAGCTAGCCACTTTTTAATGTCAGTCAAAAACCCTACATCATTCCCAATGAGTAGAATATTATCCACATACAGTACCAAAAAAGCTACTGAGCTGTTGATGATCTTCTTGTAAACTTAATGCTCATCAACGTTTTGATCAAAGCCAAACGATTTGACCGTACTGTCAAATCTAATGTTCCACGATCTAGACGCTTGTTTCGACCCATAAGTGGACCTATTAAGCTTGCAAACTCTTTGCTCTTTATCTGGAACTATAAACCCCTCTGGTTGAGCCATGTAGATAGTCTCCTCAAGATTACCATTAAGAAAGGCAGTCTTGACGTCCATTTTCCATATCTCATAATCATAAAATGTGGCAATGGATAGGAGTATCCTGATAGACTTGAGCATGGCAACAGGTGAGAAAGTTTCCTCATAGTCCACTTCCTCGACCTGGGTATAACCCTTTGCCATGAGTCTAGCCTTAAAGTTTTGCACCTTTCCATCTACACCTCACTTTCGCTTGTACATCCGCTTACACCCTATAGGTTTTACCCCATCAAGCTGATCCACAAGATCCTAGACGTTATTGAAGTACATAGACTCCATCTCTTGGTTCATGACCTTAATCTATTCATCTTTATCAACATCCTCCATTGATTGCTTAAAATACAATGGATCCCCGACCCCATCATTAGAAATGATGTTCTGGGCTTCAGTCAAACCCATGTAGCGATCCGGTGGGTTCATAACCCTCACACTACATCGAGGCAGTCTCAACTCTTGAGCTGGTTAACTAGATGTATCGACCTCAACAACTCTTGTTAATCTATCTGTCTATTCAATAATGCTTGTTAAACCCTCAGTAGTCTCCGTTTCACTAGAAATCTCACGTAAAACAAGCTTACTTAATGGTTTATGATCCCTAATGTGGTCTTCATCCAAGAAGATAGCATTTGTAGAAACAAACTTTTTGTTTTCACTTGGGTCATGGAAGTATCCACCCCTCGTTTCCCTAGGGTTGCCTTCAAAAAGGCAAACTTTCGAACACGGTTCCAACTTCTTCGGGTTAGTCACAAGCAGGTGGGCTGGACACCCTCAAATCCTGACATGGCGTAAACTACCTTTGTGACCTCTCCACAGCTCAAAAGGTGTTTTAGAAACACTTTTCGAAGGAGCTTTGTTCAGAATGTAACATGCAATCTTCACTACAAAACCCAAAAACGAGTCTGAAAGATATCATAACTCATCATAGACCAAACCATGTCCAACACGGTTCTGTTTCTCCTTTCTGATACACCATTCTGCTGAGGTGTACCTGGGGCTGAAAGTTGGGACGTAATTCCATGTTCTATCGTATACTTCTGGAATTGGAGGTCCATATACTCTCCACCACGATCATATCCTAGTGTTTTTATCTTCTTACCTAACAAGTTTTCAACTTTAGCCTTATACTCCTTGAACTTGTCAAGGGCTTCAGACTTACGTTGCATTAGGTAGAGATACCTATACCTTGAATAATCATCTATGAAAGAGATGAAATATTCATACCCACTTCGAGCCCTAACACTCATCGGACCACAGAGGTCTGAATGTACAAGCTCCAAGGCTTCCTTGGCTCTGTAACTTTTTCTAGTAAAAGGTTGTTTGGTCGTCTTGCCTTCGAGGCGTGATTCACACACCGGCAAGAAGTTTTCTTCTAAACTCTTTAGAAGTCCACATTTCACCAACTGCTCAATCCTATTGAGGTTGATATGACTTAACCTTAGATGCCAAAGATGAGCGTTTTCCTTAGGAGAAACCTTTGGTCTTTTAGCTGTTGTAGTTGTATTGAACATTTCAGTATTAAACAAGGCTTTTATGACTAACAACCTTAGTACATATATGTTACTTTCCATTGAACCAAAACCAATCGCCATCCTATTCTTGAAAATAAACACTTTACCCTCAGAAAAGAAGACAGTGTAACATTGTTCAATGAGACAAGAAACCGAGATTAAGTTCCTCTTGATATGAACTACAAAAACATTATCCAGTAACAGATAACGTTTCTTATCCAAAAATAACTTCAGCCTGCCTACAGCAAAACCTGAAACAACCTCAACAGTACCGACTCGAAGAGTCATCTCTTCCTATGGCAACGTTTTCTAGGAACTGAATCCTTGGTAAGAGGAACTGACGTAATTAGTAGCACCCGAATCAAGGATCCAGGCAGAATCATCATTCTCTACCAAACACGTCTCCAAGACCAATAAATCATATTTACTATCTTTAGACATCCTCCTCTTTTGGAGAGTAGTGGGATCAGTATCGGAACCTAAATAAGCTCCAAGTTCCATTTTAGAGAACACTTTTCTTCTATGAACTTTAACAGAGTCAGCAACACTTGCTTTCTCTTCCTGGAGTTTAACTTAGGAACTAACACTACTGGTTTTGTCATCCATCTCTTTTTACTCAAAAAGTAAGAACTGACATTCAAACAATTCTTGCAACAAGTCCATGATCTCACGTGCAATGACCATGTTCTCAACATTTTTGGCCAAAACATTAGGTATGCTAGCCAATATGTGAAGTCGGGCCAATGAATTAGCTTTCATCCACACCTCATATGCATTACAAACACTTTGCAGTGCATCAAGGGTTGGTACTCGAGGACACTCCACAACATTGACAAACTCGAGGTCGTTTACCACGAAATACGTTTTAAAGACTCTTTCCACTTTATGAAATCAGTCAAACTAGAGGCATTGAATGGAAAAATCAAAGATGTTGCTGATAACAAAAAACATATTAGCCTACGTTAGGTTTTAAGCAAATACTTGCTGAAAAACATACTATATCCAATATGGTTTAGCAAAACTAACATGAACCCCATGTGACATCTAGTTTCGCAATGATGATCCAAAGGTTTAGGAGAAAAACCGCTGAAGGGTGGTCAATTTATTCCTTCTCTGAATTGAGACATTCTTAACTAGCCATTAATACCAGAATAACTCTTGCTTCTATAATGACTAGCCATCATTGATTTGGTCAAGAAAGTATTAACTTACTTAACAATTTTCCGTAAGTGTGGCCTGTCATTTTAGGCCCTAGTGTTCTGCCCCAAGCAGCCAATCCGAAGGGAAAAAATCTGATTGGGGCAAACTAAAGTGACTATCCATTTCTGGAGGTTACCTTGATATTGACCAACTGCACAAAACAGCTCTGAAGGGGGATGCTTCTAGGGCACCACGAGGGATGCAAGAATGATCTCATGGTGTGAACCAATGAAAGAGACCGTAGGACGTGTTTACGCATACCCTTCACCCATTTATTATAAACACTCTCTTTGTCCACCTTGATATTGACTCATGCAAACACCATTCGAAGGGGGATGCTTCCAGGGCACCACGATGCCAAGAATGAATCTCACGGCGTGAACATTTAGGGAGAAACGTAAGTGGAATCATTGACATATCATGTACATCTCTTTCTCCCACTGAGTATTTTATAATTACTTAGAAAATGTTGGATCGACACCAACACATAGCAGAAGAGTTCAGGATCCATAAGTACTCTAATTGATTAATTTTGGCAGAAAAGAAACATGCTAAAACAGAGTTTAATGGGTTTCAAGAACATACCTTGGCCGAACCGTTGAAATCTTGATTTCTAGCTGCAAATTCCTCCAAATCTTTGTATAGACCACCACAAGATCTTTCTTACTATCCTCTTGGTGCTCTAGATTGAGTTGTGAGTCTCAAAATAAGCTGGAATCAAAGAGAATATGGAGAAAGCTCACTGCAACAACCCATAATGAAGAACAGCTTCTTCATCCGAATTTTTCAAGAAAAATTCTATCGGTTCCTCATCTTCACTTCACTCCAATCTCTTCAATTTATTGCAGACTATCATGTAAAGAGATTTTCTGCATGGGATGCAACTCATGATTGGAGTAAATCAAGGAAGAGGTGGGTTTCATTGTGAGCAAGTTGAAGATGAAGATGGAAAAATCTAATATTTCCTTTTTGTGTAATTTATATTTCCAAAATCTATTTTTGATTTAAAATCGTATTTTGTTTCTAAAATCCAAATTTATTAATTTTACAAATTAATTTCATAAATTAATTTTCTAATAAAATTAACAAATGATTATTTAAACAATTTAAATAATTCTAATTATTTTAATATTCAATATTAAATTAATTTTTACACAAATTCATCTTCATATATTTAAATCATATTTAAATACATTTTCTCCAATCCCGTTTGATTCTAATTTGAATGTTTCAAATTAACTTATCACGCTACTCTAGAGCTAATCCATTTTCGAGCTAGTAGGAAGACCTTGTGGACCTACAAACCATGGGCTCCAACGATCCAAGATTAATCGGCTAAACTCATTAGACCGATCTAACCCCCCTTCGTTAACTAATGGGTCACTCCACTAAAGCTCATAGTTGATCTACCCTCACTGTAGATATATTATGTCCACTCGATATAACCATGATTAGTAAGTTTACCTTTCACAAGATGTTCATTTAACCCTTCACAGGTTGTTCGTAATAACGGTTGGGTCAAATCTCTGTTGTACCCTCAAAATTACCTTTTGTTCCTTAAGTCCCCATTGATCCCCTAATGAAAAATTGTTTTGTGATCCAATCAACAAAACCGAGTCCCTCTCATGCCAAATGAGAGGGCGAGATCCCTTGTTCAAGACCCAGAATTAGCACTTAAGGGAATAACCTCTCTACTATCCTTAAAAGCGGATAGGAGTGATTTCCTTCTTGCACCCTATGTTCCCAGCTATCATAGTTAGCTCAGAATTACGGTCAAGTTACCTAGGTCATCGCTTTGAAGTAGTTAGTCTTAAACAGTAAACAACGTTATAAAGTAAGAGTGGCTCATTTCGTGGTCTGATCTTGTACAAACTCTTTTGCACAAGGACATCGCCACTCCTCATATCCAACATGAACGAATTAGGATCACTTCGTTTGTAGCACTTTACCACTCCTTGTAACAACTACAGAGCAGGCTGCATCCAATAGTGTTACCAAAATAAGGTACCCAACCTAATCTATATACTATAGATCATTTTGACTATTTACTCAAACCTGATCCACCTTTATGTCTCCAGATAAAGTTCAAGTACTCATCCAATAGTCAAGGGACTATTAGGTTTATTGGATTTCTATTCAAGCAATAGATCTATTCAATAATACATTTATTGAATTTTCAGTATAAGTTCCATTGTTTACATACCACGAGTTTTAGGACATAAAACCCAACAGAAAAAACACGGCTAAGAATTTTAACGAAGTAACTTTTTAGGTTTGCCCAAGAGTAACATTTACCTTGGATAGTTAAACAACTTTTGATCATCATCCATTAAAGTCTTTAGCGGTGTCTATGCAATGAGTTTGCATAAGATCAAGACCAAGAATAAGTCACTCTTACTTTATAACATTGTTTACTGTATGAGACTGATTATTTCACCTAGATGACCTAGGTAACATGACCTTAATCCTGAGTGAGTTGTGAACTCCTGTCTATGAGAGTGGTCTTTTGATTTGCATGGGTGAGAGTGGCCAGGTCGTCGACTCAACAAGCCTACCACCTTGGGGATTGGTCTGATTGGGGAGTTGGGAACTCAGCTACACAAGATGGAATTCACTCCTTCCCCGATGTAGATAAATTGCTCCCTTAAGAGTAGTTTCCAGGGCTTGAACAGTGTGACGCCACACCTTCTTTTTGCCCAAGAAGGGTTTAGTCATAGTGGGACTATGATCTATTGTTCATTAGAGGGATCAGTGGTATTTAAGGAGTTAGATGTAACTACAGAAAAACGGTAATTTGGCCCAACTGTATTTACGAGCGATTTTTTAAGGGTCATCGTACTGTTGATTGGTTATATCCAATAGACACAAAAATATATCTGTAGTACGAAGAGTGCAGCTGTCGGTCTTTAGTGGAGTGCTCGACAGTTAACGGATGGTGGATATCGTGATTAAAGAGTTTAGTCAGTTATTCACGTACCATAGGAGTTTCAAGCTACATGTCCATAAGGTCCCCTTGGTAGTACTATGGATCCAAGTTGAGAATAAGTTTTTGGGTTAGTTTGAAATGTTCAAATTAACAAGAGAGAATGAGGAATGGAAGAGGAAACGATCGAGTAAACGATCACACAATCGTGTAGTAAATGGAAGTCTATTGCATAGACTCGACGCTCAATCATTTAGAAATGATTACTATCGGATGTAAAACTTGATCCTATCGTTTAGTCTCTCGACAAGAAATCTGGTTACTTATTGCGCAAATTGATTAGAAAAACTATTTTTCATTTTAACTCATTTAACCATAAAACCGTATAACCACCCACTAAGGGCGGTTATTGAGAAAAAGGAACGTTAATTATCATATAATTAATAAATTATAAATAAATACAATAACTAACTTATAATATTATATTTATAACCTATAGTTTTAATATTGCACATAGTTCTTTTTCTATTTTATGGCATTTAATATAAATCATATTTATATTAATTTCTCCAATCAAATAATGTATCAAATACATCATATCAATTATATCATATATAATTGAATTAATTTAATTATATCATATATAATCAAATATCCTCTTATTAATTTGAAGATTTCAAATTGACCCAAAAACTGATTCTCAACTTGAATCCATTGAGCTACCAAGGGGACCTTATGGACCGGTAGCTTGAAGCTCCAACAGTACGTGAATAAATGACTAAACTATTTAATCACAATATCCACCATCCGTTAACTGCCGGGAACTCCACTAAAGACCAACAGATGCACTCTTCGAGCTACAGATATATTTCTGTGTCCATTGGATATAACCAATCAACAATACAATGACATTTCACAAATCGCTCGTAAGTATAACTGGGCCAAATTATCATTTTGCCCCTGTAGTCACATCTAACTTCTTAAGTACCACTGATCCCTTTAATGAACAATAGATCATAGTCTCACTATGACTAAATCCTTCTCGGGCCAAGAGAAGGTGAGGTATTACATTGTTCAAGCCCCAAAATCAACCCTTAAGGGAGAAATTTATATACTTACCCTTGCATTTAAGAAGGAGTGAATTCCGTCTTGTGTAGCTGAGTTTCCAGCTCCCCAATACGACGAATCCTCAAAGTGGTAGGCTTGTTGAGTCAGCGATCTGGCCACTCTCACCCATGCAAATCAAAAGATCGCCCTCATAAGCAAAAGTTCACAACTCACTCAAGATTAAGATCATGTTACCTATGGTCATCCTAATGAAATGAAAGTCTCAATTATTAACAATGTTATATAACGAGACTAAACATTTCGTGGTCCGATCTTTTACAAACTCCTTTGTATAGAATATCCTCGCTCGCATGTCTAATACATGAATGATCAGGATCAGATCATTTGTAGCACTTTACAAATTTGTAACTCCTATAATGTAGACCACACTAGTAGTGTCACCAGGATAAGGTATCCCTCCTTATCCATATACTACAGACCATTTAGGTTATCACTTAAAACACGATCCACTTGTATGTCTCCACATACATGTTTAAGTTACTACGATAACCATGGATCTTAGTTTATTAGTTTGTGGTTTGTGAAACTAAAATATCTCATATTTTATAGATTTAAGTGAATAAAATATCATATATTATAAATTACAAAATGTTTATGCATACAAGTTTTTACAAACTATAGAACCCTATGAGATTTAGGGCATCAACCTCAACAAGCTCCCACTTGTCCTAAAGCTAGTGGGGTGTACAAGATAATCAAATTACAAGTACACAAAACAATAAACTAGGGCAAAAACGCCCAATACAAGATCTCTCACTTGCCCTAGTCCAGCCGTGGTCTGTCCCATAAACCCATACTCTGCAGGTGACCCTCAACCACTGTAGCTTTGAGGGCCTTGGTAAATGGATCAGCAACATTGTGCTCTGAAGCTATCTTCATGACAATCACGTCTTCTCGATGCACAATCTCTCGGATGAGATGGTATTTCTGCTCTATATGCTTGCCACGCTTATAACTTCGAGGCTCACGGGAATTTGCCATAACTTCACTATTATCATAATAAAGGGTGATGGGCCTAGACATGTCTGAAACAACTTCCAGATCAGTCAGGAACTTCCTGAGCTAAACAACCTCCTTAGCAACTTTACAAGCCACTACATACTCGACCTGCATGGTGGAGTTAGCGAGCACCCTTGCTTGGTGCTTCACCATACTACAGCCCTTCCGTTAAGTAAGAACACTGATCCTAAAGTGGATTTCCGAGAATCCTTATAAGTCTGAAAATCAGAGTCCGTGTATCCTGTAAGGATCAAATCCTTAGAACCATACACAAGCATGTAGTCCCTCGTCCTCCAAAGATACTTGAGGATATTCTTGACAGCTATCTAGTGACCCTGTCTTGGATTAGACTGATATCTACTGACTATCCCCACTGCATAGCAGATGTCAGGTTTAGTATATAACATCGCATACATCAAACTGCCCACGGCAGATGCATAGGGGACCCGTCTCATTTCCTTGACCTCTTGAGGTGTCTTAGGACATTGTTCCTTAGACAATGTAACTCCGTGCCGAAAAGGCAATAGACCCCTCTTGAAGTCCTGCATTGAGTACTTGATCAACATTTTGTCAATATATGATGCCTGAGACAGTGTTAGCATTTTGTTCTTTCGATCTTGAAACATCTGAATCCCAAGAAAAAACTGAGTCTCTTTCCAATCTTTCATTTTCAATTGGGTCACTAGCCAGTTCTTAACTTAAGTTAGTAAGTCTACATCATTCCCAATGAGTAAGATATCGTCTACATACAACATTAGGAAAACTACTGAATTGTTGATGAATTTCTTGTAGACAAAAGGCTCATCAACGTTTTGGTCAAAGCCATAAGATTTGATCGTAGTATCAAACCTTATGTTCAAATATCGAGATTCCTATTTCAGTCCATAAATGGACTGATTCAGCTTACAAACCTTTTGCTCTTGACCTTGGGCTATGAATCCCTCGAGCGACACCATATAAATGGTCTCCTCAAGATTGCCAATAAGAAAAGTAGTCTTGACATCCATTTGCCATATCTCATGGTCATAATATGAGGCAATGGATAGGAGGATGTGGATAGACTTTAGCATGGCAACAGGTGAGAAAGTCTCTTCATAGTCAACTTATTCTACTTAGGTATAACCTTTTGCCATAAGTCTAGCCTTAAAGGATTGCACCTTCCCATCGACATCCCATTTCCTCTTAAATTCATTTACAACCTATAGGTGTAACCCCATTTACACATATCATGTTACCTATGGTGATTATAATTATGAGATCTGGCAAATGGACGTCAATACGGTTTTTCTAAATAGCAATCTTGAGCAAAAGTTCGCAAACTAAATCGGTCCATTTATGGGCTGAAGCAGGCGTCTTGATCTTGGAATATTCGATTTAATGCTGCGATCAAATCGTAAATGCTGCGATCAAATCGTATAGGTTTGACAAAACTGTTGATGAACCTTGTGTTTATAGGAAGATAGTCAACAATTCAGTAGCTTTCTTAGTGTTGTATGTAGACGATATAGTACTCATTGGGAATGATGTAAGTTTATTGACTGCAGTTAAGAACTGGCTAGTGACCCAATTTCAAATGAAAGATTTAGGAGAAGCTCAATTTGTTCTGGGTATACAAATCTTTCGGGATCGTAAGAACAAAGTGCTAGCGCTGTCTCAGGCATCGTATATTGATAAAATCTTGCTCAAGTACTCGATGCAGGACTCCAAAAGGGGCCTGAACGATGTGGCGCCATACACCTTCTCATGGCCAGAGATGTGTTCATACATATTAGGACTACGTTGTATTGTTCATTAGAAGGATCAGTGGTACTAAAGAAGTAAGATGTAACTACAGGGGAAAAACGGTAAATTGGCCAGCTGTACTTACGAGCATTTATGAAGGGTCATCATACTGATGATTGGTTATATCCAATGAACATAGAAATATTTCTATGGTAAGAAGAGTTGAATTGTCGGTCTTTAGTGGAATGCTTGGCATTAATGGATGGTGGATATCGTGGCTAAAGAGTATAGTAAGCTGTTCACGTACTGTTGGAGCTTCGAGCCGTAGGTCCATAAGGTCCCCTTGGTAGCTTGGATACAAGTTGAGAGTCAGTTTGAAATGTTTAAATTGATAAGAGGGAGTTCGATTATATGTGATATAATTGAACTAGTTAATTATATATGATATAATTAACTTTATGTATGAGATACATTAATTTGGAGGAAATTGGATATAAATATGATTTATATCTAGTGGAGTAAAAAAACTATGATTAATATATGATCTTAATTCATAGGTTATGAATATGATGTGATGATATTCATTGTCTATTAATTGGACGGTTAAAGGGTTAATAGGACGGCGCCTCTTCTGTTTTCATAACAGATGAGTAAGTTGAAAAATCACTTTGAGACGCTTAGATAGCTCATGGTGTGTTAAGCATTGCATGTGTGGACATTGTGTTGAAGAGTGTCATCGCTTAGCAAAACTTGTGCCTATATGATAGTGCTTGAACGATCGCTTACCTATACGATAGTGCTGAGCGATCACTTAACGATTACACCCGTGTGTGGTATTTACTAAATGATCGTTTACCTTTTCCTAAGCGATCGTTTAGAACCCGATATTTACTAAACCATCGTATAGACGATCGCTTAGCTTTTCCTACACAATCGTTTAGACGATCGCTTACCTTTTCCTACACGATCGTATACTTCACCTAAACGATCATGCATTTTGTCTATATGATCGCTTACCTTTTCCCACTTAACGATTACACCCGTGTGTGGTATTTACTAAATTTTCGCTTACGTTTTCCCACTTGTTTGATCGTTGTATACAATCTCCCTTCCTCCTTCCCTTTACCAAATCCGAACAAAGCCCACCCTTTGGATTCTCACTCCAAGAATACTGAGGGCTCTGAGTTATGGTGTCGTCCCCGTTTCCTTCTATTCTTGTGGAGACTGCTCGAGGTAGACGATTGGGTTTTGCTAAGCGATTGCTTACCATCTCAACAAAAACGAGATTTGTTGTGAAGAATAAGTCTTCAACTGGTATGATCTCTCGATCTCTTATTTATTGTTCCTTTGAGCATGTCAATTATTTAGCATTATGGATGCATACTAGTATGTTTGAATGTATATGTGAAAATTTTGTCATAATGAATTGGAAATATCTGTTTTCGCTCGTAGGTACTCTTGAATAAGAGTTCCTTCAAAGGAAACATTACCTCACCAACCTTCTTCTCCTTACTTTTCAACAAGGATTGGAATGTCTACAACTCATTGAGTAGAGTTGTAAGGTTGTAATCAACCCTATTCAGAAGAGTGTTGCTTACGAAGTGAAGAAAGCTTTCTGGTATTGACTCTAGAGTAATGCTAACTTGATTGGCTTCATCAATGCTTGACCCGTTCATCTCCGCCACATTGAAGTGGACCATCATGTTTAGAACATGTTCACGAATAGATGTGCCCTCCTTTATCTTAGAGTTGGAGATGAACTTAAGAGCATCGTGCCTGAGCTACACAGACGATTGTCCGAACATTCTTCTCGAGGACTACATGATCTCGCGTGCAGTGATCATGAACTCATGTTTTTTGGCCAAAATGTCGTTAAGGTTGGACAAGATATATGCTCGGGGTAAATGATCGCAAAGTATATGATACTCGACGCAATGATATAATTAAATTAATTCAATTATGTATGATCTAATTATGTTATATTTAATACATTATTTGATTGAAGGAATGAATATAAATATGATTTATATTAAATGTCATAAAAGAGAAAAAGAACTATGGTTTATATGTTGCATATGATGCAATATTAAAATTATAGGTTATAAACACAATATGATAAGTGGGTTAAAATGAAAAATAGTTTTTCTAATCAATCCGCGTAACAAGTAATCAGATTTCTTGTCGAGAGACTAAATGATAGGATCGAGTTTTACTATACGATAGTACTTGTTTCTAAATGATCGAGCGTCGAGTCTATGCGATAGACTTCCATTTACTACATGATTGTGTGATTGCTTACGCGATCGTCTACTCGATCGTTTCCTCCTCCATTCCTTCTTTCCTCATTCCAAAACAAGCCAGAGCCCACAACTTCTAGATTCTCACACCGAGAATACCAAGGTAATCTTGTGGTGGTGTCTAGTTCTATTCGAAGATCGAGTTATACTCATTGCTAGTGTTTGAAGGAGTTCGAGTTTCTATTCGTTGCGTTCGAGTTTGATCGAGGGCAATACATGAAGAAAGAGTTCTTCAAAGGTATTGTCACTCTATCTTTTATTTTTTTATAAGAAGCATGCTGTAATTTATCTATAATGCGTAATCGTTTTTAAATGATTGTAAATGTTTATGTTCTTTCACAATGGAGTTTGGAACGATCCGATTCTGCTCAAAGGTCCTCTAGTTTTAGAGTTCCTTCACTTAAGACATTGTTCCTTAGACAATACAACTTCCTGCTTGAAAGGTAGTAAACATCTTTTGGAGTTTTGCATCAAATACTTGACAAACATTTTGTCAATGTACGATGCTTGAGACAGAGCTAGCATTTTATTCTTTCGATCTCTAAAGATCTGAATTCCTAGAAAAAATTGAGCCTGTCCTAAATCTTTCTTGGAATTGGGTCACTAGCCAGTTCTCAACTTCAATCAGTAGACCTACATCATTACCAATGAGTAGGATATCGTCTATATACAACACTAGAAAAGCTACTAAATTGTTAATGATCCTCTTGTATACACAAGGTTCATCAACATTTTGATCAAAGCCATAAGATTTGATCGTAGTATCAAATCTTATATTTCAAGATCGAGAAGCTTGCTTCAGTCCTAAAGACTAATTAAGCTTGCAAATCTTTTGCTCTGGACTTTGGGTTATGAATTCCTCGGGCTGCTCCATAAAAATGGTCTCCTCAAGATTGCTATTCAGAAAGGAAACCTTGATGTCCATTTGCCAAATCTCATAGTCATAATATGAGGCAATGGACAGGAGGATTCAAATAGACTTCAACATGTCAATAGTTGAGAAAGTCTCCTCATAGTCGACTCCCTCAACTTGGGTATAACCCTTTGCCACTAGTCTAGCATTGAAGGTTTGCACCTTCTCTTGTAGATCCATTTACAACCTATAGGTTTAACCCTATCAGGTAGATCTACAAGAACACAAAACGAATTGAAGTATATAGACTCCATTTCGAGATCCATAGCTTTGATCCACTCATCTTTGTTAACATCCTGTATTGCTTTCTTGTAAGACAATGGATCCTCAACATCTCTGTCAGCTACCATAACTAGGGTTTTTGTTAAACCCATATAACGGATAGATGAGTTCGGAACCCTCCCACTGCGTCGAGGCTCCCTCAACACTTGAGTTGAACTTGACCTATCAGATGATCTAACTTCAACAACTCTTGTTGAAGGTTCTGTAGATTCCTTGGAAAATTCATTTAAATCAACTTACTGTGGGGTTTATGCTCCCTTATGTGGTCTTCTTCTAGAAAAGTAGTGTTTGTCGACAGAAACACTTTATTTTATTTAAGGTCGAAGAAGTAACCACTTCTCGTTCCTTTGGGGTAGGCTATAATTAGGCACAGTTTTGAACGAGGTTCCAGTTTCTTAAGATTTACCTCAAGTACATGTGTTGGACAACCCAAGATTCTAAAAAGATGTAAACTATCTTTACGACCATTCCATAACTCCAAAGGTTTCTCGTAACAATTTTGGATGAAACACAGTTCAAAATATGCGTTGCAATCTGTACTACAAAACCCTAAAACGAATCAGATAAGGAAACGTAACGCATCATAGACCGAACCATGTCCAACAAGGTTCGATTTCTCCTTTATGATACATCATTCTGCTAAGGTGTACCAAGTGCTAAAAGTTGGGATACAATTTCATGCTCTATCAAATATTTCTGGAATGTTAAATTAAAAATTTCTCCACCTTGATCAGATTTAAAAATCTTTATTGTTCTATTTAATGCATTTTTTACTTCTACCTTAAGCTTTTTAAACTTCTCAAAAGATTCAGACTTATGTTTCATTAAATAAACATATCCTCATCTTGAATAATCATCTGTAAAGGTGATGAAATATTCAAACCCTTCTTTTGCTTTTATATTCATCGGACCACAGAGGTTTGAATATACTAGCTCTAATAGTTCTTTGGCCCTCTGACCTTTTCCTGTAAAAGGTCTTTTAGTCATTTTGCCTTCAAAACATGACTCACAAACAGGTAAAGAATTTTCTTCTAACTCGCTTAGAAGTCCATTCTTCACCAACCTCTCAATCCTATTGAGATTGATGTGTCTGAATCTCAGGTGCCAAAGTTGAGCATTTTCTTTAGGAGAAATTCTAAGTCTTTTATTTTGAGTTACCACATTTTTAAACATTTTAATGTTATAGAACATTTTAGTTGCTAACACTCTTAGCATGTCAAGATTATTTTCCAGTTCAACAGAACAAATATTGATACTATTCTTTGAAATAAATACTTTATTTACAGAGAAATATATACAATAAATTTGTTCTAATAAACACTTTATAGAAATTAAGTTTCTCTTCAAACTAGGAACCACATATACAAAACTATTCCTGGGTGAGAATCCAGGAGGATGTGAGGCTCCGATTATTTTGGTTGAGGGAAATTAGGGGGAGAACAGAAGATTGGGAGCAATCGTTAGAATTACAGAACTATTCTATAAAACCACCTAGAGGAAGTGAAAAAACTAAAAAAATGTTTGTTCAACCCCTTTTCCCACTAACGTTGTGGAGAGAAAGAAGGGGGAGGGTGCCTCCCTCCCAAAAAATTAATTTAAAAATAAATTAAATAAATTTATTTATTTAATAAATAATTTAATATACATATTCATATGATAACTATCTCATCATATAGTATATATTAAACTATATGTTATATCAAATATAACATATAACCTATAGTTTTAATATGTATCATATATAATATAACCTATAGTTTTCTTTCTCTTGCTAATAGCTTTTAATATATATCACATTTATATTAAATCTAACTATATGAATCCAATTCTATAAGAATATTTGAATCATAATCAAATATTTATTTTCTCTTATAAATACTTAATATTATAATGTATCATAATTATATCATATATAATTAATTCCCTCAATTAATTTGAACAATTCAAATTAATCCAAAAACTAATTCTCATTAATTCCCGTTGAGCTATTGAAGGGACCTCATAGACCTGTAGTTTGAAGCTTCGACTGTACGTGAATAATTAATTAAACTCCTTTAATCAAATTATCCACCATCTGTTAACTATCGGGTATTTTACTAAAGATCGACAGTTCTTTGCACTGCAGATATATTTCTGTGTCCATTGGATATAACAAGACAACAATACTATGACCTTTCCTAAACTGCTCGTAAGTACAGCTGGGCCAAAATTATTGTTTTGTCCTTATAGTTACATCTAACTCCTTGAGTACAACCGATCCCTCTAATAAACAATAAATCATAGTCCAAGTATGATTAAACCCCTCTTGGGCCAGGAGAGGGTGTGTTGCCACTTTGTTCATGTAATATCTCGATTTTGTAGGATTTTTTTTTTTTTTTTTTAATAAACTATCTTGAATTGTTTGGGCTCTAATTTATTTAATGGGGCTGGATTTGATTATTTAGAAGGAGATATTAAAAAAGAGGATATATATATATATATATATAAATATATATAAGGACCAATTGGCTTTGACTAGTCAATTAGGGTTTAATGGGATTTATTATGTGGTATGTGGGTTTTGGCTGGCCTCAATTACACGCAGCTGATAATGGCCAGAAATGCATGTTATTATAGTGCTAAGTTCTTAAACAATGCTTGCTTGCGTTGATAAAATATGTTAGATTGCGTCCAAAAAGCATTAAGTTAATAACATTGCAGTCGCATGCGTTCATCGCATAGAAACAGTTGATTTTTGTATTTTTTATGTAGAATATGCATTAACGCAAGGCGAAAAGCACGATTACAAGAAATCAATGGACGAGCGCAGCATTACTACAAGGCTTTGCGGTGATTTATATTCGCAAACATCTGCTCAAGAAGGATTTTAGCATAGAGCCGACGCAACTTGGTGGGCACATCTGGGTGAAAGGCATAATTAATCACGATGGGACAGAAAGTTGATGACGGTCGAATCCGAATTAAATTGACAAGCTGCTAACGATAACAAGTACATTCAGCTTTTCGGTGACAAATATTCGGCGCATCAGTCAGAGAATTAAAGTCATCCCATCTATGTAATCATAAGAGAGAAGCTGCCTTTCACCCAAAAACTCTATAAATACCGAAGGCATCCTTCAGAAAAGGAGTTCACCAATTCACGAGTTTAGCAGTTCGGATACTTAGATAATTTTCTCCATAGTTAGAATAACCTTGTCCGTAGTTTCCTTTTTATTTTAAAGTGGAGCAAGAGAAGAGCCGAGATGTCGGAAGATCGCTTAGGGCAACTCGAGAGAGAACTCGGAGGCGTAGAAAGCAGAGAGTGGGCCGACTCTCGTGAGAGCGAGACTATCTTTTGAACAAGAGTAGAAAAGACAGTGTAAAAGCCTGGGAAGCAAGAGATTGCTACCAGGCTCTTTATTCTCTTCTTGCATTGTTATTTTGTACTTCAACTTTATATTTATACAATGGTAGTTCTTATTCTACATCTGTTCACTCTCTTAGCATGCATGAGTAGCTAAAATAATTGAATGGGTTTAGAAGAACTAAGCTAACATGATGTAGGATCTTCATCGCATGCGATTATCTTGTTTTATGCTATGCCCAACATCCCTTTAGAGCTACTCGAGAGAGAGTCTAAAGAAAGAACCTAAGACTTGAGAGAGCTAGGTTAGAATCTAGACTCGAGAGAGCAAGATTAGAACTACATAAACAAGAGATAGGGACTTAGAGATAAGCTCTATTTGTCAACCTGCATCGCATGCACTCTAGAGATAGGTATGATATTATGTGGTCGCCTTATTTATGTGTGTGTCATTTTGTCATCGCATAAATAAGAATAGAGGCTCATGTGTAGGTCCTATAGACTTATCGCATATACCGCATGCGTTCTAGCATTAGAAGCTGTAGCATTTTCATCGAGAGATGGTTTACTATTGTATGTGTGTTGCATGGTCACATAGCATGAACACATCCTAGGAAGTGTTAGCCGAAACCCTTCTCAACCCGTTCTCTGCATACTCATTGCATCTTCCGTTTTATCAACTCTTTTCGAAACTCCACTACATTTGTTTATTTTTATTACCGCAAACAACATTCTCAACAACTACTTAATTTATTTGGTTACCGCAAAATCTTCTGAGAAATTACCACTGCATATTGTTTTCCTAAGTCCCTGAGTTCGACCCTGGACTTACCAGGAAACTCAGTGGGGTTTACACTTGGATTCCACTAAGAGAACTTGAGTTCTCAACGTATTTTTATCATCGCATTTCATCCATAATTCTATCTCATAAAATAACGCATCAACAACCTAAGAAGGGAAGAAAAAAAACCCTTCTTCTTCCTTTCCTCTTTCTTCTTTCACGCCATTCTCTCTCCCTCACCCACAAATTTCAGCCTCCACAACTTAGTGCTCCGACTACCAGCCCATCCTCCACCGCTCGTCGATGTCTGCTCTATCACCGCTCGTCAACTCTGCTACGCTATCGCAGTTCGTCGGCCTCCCTCGCCAACACACCGCCGCGTGCACCACCAGTCTGAGCCACACGAATTTGCATTGTCAGCATCACTACTGATCTTGCCTCTATCCTCAATCGCTGTCTATTTCAAGTTGGGTGTTGGGTAAGTGTCTAATTGATTTTTGGGTTGCTTTTATAATGGTTTTTGATGACCCATTAAGTGTTGATCTAAGGTTATGTCTACGCAACATGTTTGTCCAACATTCTTAAGGTATTTATTGGTTGATTAAGGTGAGCTTTATGAATTTGTGGAGTCATTGGATTGGGGTTGATCACCTATAAAGTTGTTGGACTAAAATTTGTTTACTCATATTGGTTCGACTCTGGATTAGAGTTTTGGAGGTATTCAAAGTTACTGTCCAATAGGTGTTGAAGTTGGATTTTGGTGAAATTTGGAACATGTTGGTTTGGAGGATTTGAGGTGACTTTTGGACCAACGCACCTTGGGTAAAAAAAAATAAATTTATTAGACTTATTTGATTATTTGGTGTTTGAAATTTGGTCTTAATTGTTAATGTTTAATTTGGTCTATGCCATAGAACTTGATTCAAGATCTTATTGAACAAATAGGAGATAAGCTTGCTTGAACATATTTGGGCTTATTATCAAGGTAAGTGATTTATTATCGGTTTGCTTTCAAATCCTAAGTTGATATTAAGCTTTGAGTATGCCGAATGCATGCTTTTATTTTGATGGAATGATCTGCTATGATTTGATTGATTGATGGATTGTCGGTGGTGTTTTGGAAACCTTTGACCATGTTACTAAGGTTAAGGTATCATGTTTATGGATGGTGTGAAATTTGAATGTCGAATGTTGTATGATTAGACTGTCGGTGACTTTTAGTGTTCTTATTGAGCTGTGTACATCACATATTTGTGAACCTTCGAGTTCACATCTTATGATTATGTATCGGTGTCCCTAGGGATCGCCGCCTATGCTTATGATGGTGACCCTCCGTGATCACTACTTATGAATGTATGCCTTCGTGTTCGTCCCTTATGCTTATGCCTATGATACGTGATGCACACCTGTGCCTCGATAGGGAGGTTAACAGTCACCTAGTGGGCTCATTAGTGGGTTACTTACTGAGTATTTTTATACTCATCCTTTCTTATGATATGTTTTTCAAGTAAGAGCAAGGACAGACCGAAGAATGACAAGAAGAATCTATAACCATGGCATTGGGACTAGACAAAAGCTTCCGCACATGTCTTTCGTATTTCTCATATTATAGTCATTAACAGTCAAATGTTTGGAGTCTTAAATTATGTTTCTTAATTGAATTTTACGTTTTAGGGGACCCCGATCAAAGATTTCTAGTTATTTGAATATTTTTAAAAGTAATTTATTTTATGAAATTCTTTTGGTTTTAGTCATAATTTGTAAAGAGTCGTTTGATATTATGCATGCATTTAGTAACAGTCCAATTCTAGTCCTAGAAAGTTGGATCATTATAGTTCAAGCCCCAAAATCAGTCTTTAAGGGAGCAATTTATCTACTTACCCCGACATCGGGGAAGGAGTGAATTCTTTCTTGTGTAACTGTGTTCCCAGCTCCCCAATCAGACGAATCCCCAAAATGGTAGGCTTGTTGAGTTGACGATCTAGCCACTTTCACCTATACAAATCAGTGGACCGCTTTCATTGGCAGGAGTTCACAACTCACTCAGGATGAGGTCATGTTATCTACAGTGGTGAAATGTAAGTCTCTATAATGAACGGTATTATATAATGAGACTAAACATTTTTGTGGTCCGATATTATACAAACTCTTTTGTATAGAATATCTTCGCTTACATGTCTCCACATGAATGATTTTGATTAGATCATTTGTAGCACTTTACAACAATTGTAACATCTATAAAGCAGGCCATACTCATAGTGTCACCAGGATAAGGTATCCAGCCTTATGCATCTACTATAGACCATTTAGGTTATCACTTAAAATATGATCCACCCGCATGTCTCTACATACATGTTTAAGCTACAAGATAACCTTGGATATTAATTCATTAGTTTTTGGTTAATGCAACTAAAAACGAAATAAATCATCATATATTTTATTAAATAAATTAGATGTTTGTACAATACAATTACAAACTAAGGGCATCAACCCCAACAAAATTATGACAAATAACCTCCAAAAGTTTGCATATTTAACAACTAGCACTCTTATGGGAATCCGTTCAAATAGTTTTATTTGACTTTTCTCATCGCACATCCAAACTAACTATTGTCGACTTTTTCGGTGGAATCTCAACATGGATGAAGACCGTAATCGTATATAATATGTCCTCAACCTTACGTAATATCTAATCTTTAGTATTAATTATATATTGATGTTAGTAGACCTACCATGTTAATCTTTTAATGGTCGTTGAATTCAAGATTATATATATATTGATATTAGTAGTTTTTTCTTTATAGTTTAATATTCTTGTTTATATTAAGATCTACTATGTTAATATTTTTTTTTGGCATTTTAAATAATATTAGATTTTGTTAATATTATAATTTTTAACATTAGGCTTTTCTTTAATAAAAAATTATTACTAGCGTTATTTTTTTTAGTACAATATTAGTTCTTATTTTGAGTATTAATTATTTCATTAGTATTAGGGTTTGTAGGGTTTAATGCGCTTTTAAAAAAGAAAAATTAGTATTGGAGTTTTAGGCATTAGATTTTGTTAATATAATCGTTTTTTAGTTTGAGTTTTCTCTACATTTTTTGTTTATAGTTTTTTAATAAAAACAAGTATGTTTATTTCTTTTGTATAATATTCGATATTTTGAGGGTTTTTTTTAATTTTTTTTTGCTGAAATGCATAGTGTTATTGTTTGTTTTTAATTTTTTTTTAAAAAAATCCTAATTTGAATGATTGTTTTTATATTCTTATACTATTTGATTTTTTATTTTTATTTTTTTGTATTTATGTTTGATGTTTATAGTTTAAAAGTTTATTATTTTTTTAATTTAATACAAAATTGTTAATTTGAGTGAGTTCTTTTTTATATATATTTCTTATAATATTCAATGTTTTTTTAGTATTTAAGTTTGATCTTCAAAATTTTTTATTACAAAAAGTTTAGTATTAGAGTTTGTTTTTTAGTACAATATATTTGTAATTTGAGTTTTATTTATTTATTATTTTTTTTTTTTTTTGCATTTTATGTTTATAGTCTTTTAATACAAAAAACTTTAGTGTTCTTGTTTGTCTTTTTAACAATATTTTATTCTTTTAGTATTAGTTTCTTCATACAAAAAATGTTAGTATTTTTGTTTGTTTTGAATATAAAATTACTAAGTGATTTTTTTTCATATTTTAAATATTTTTTATACTTTTTTTTGTTTTTGTTTGTATTATAGTTTGATACTTAGTAAAATAATTAATAATGTATTGTTTGTTTTTTAAAAAATGGTAGATAAATGTTTCGGATTTATGTTGTTTACAAATTGTAATGTGATTGATGGTGTTGATAGAGTTGATTATGATCGATCACCATGTGGGGATTTTAACATAAATATGAACAATGGACTTTTTTTTAAAAAAAATTTATTGAAATTGTAGGGATTTCATTTGGTGTAGATATGAGAGCAAGCTAGTTAGAAATAGTATATAGACATTCTAATTTAACACCATCAGGATCATAAGGCTATGACATTCCCTATTCCTAATGAACAAGCAATGAACCTGATGTTTTCAATCGCGATGTCGCTTCCGAATTTAGTGCATTTATATGTTAATGTGTGTAGGGTAGGGTTGGATATAAACTTCAATGCACAACCCTTAGTTAGTTTAAAGACCTAACTCAATGTATTGACTGATCTTGAATCAGTTGCACCATTATGTGATGATGTAGATATGGTGGCTAACAATTAATACAAGGATTTTAGAATAGAAACAGACGATGAATTTAAGAAGTTAGACTTTGATGCTCATGAACATGAGTTACCTTCAGATACATTCACTGATTTGGATATGAATGTAATAGATAGCATTCGAGAACAGTACCCAATTGTAGCCCCTGTAGTTGTTGATAATACCCAATTGTATAAGGGGATGATTTGTCAAGATAAAGAAATGCTACAACATGCAGTCAAGTGTTTTTCTATTAAATGTCATGCCCCATATGAGGTCGTAGAATCGACACTGACGATTTGGGCAATTCGATGTAAAAACTGGTAAAAAGGTTGCAAATAGAGATCTCGTGCAATGAAAAAAAATCGCATGGTTTATTTGAGATCACTAAGTATATTGAGCAATATACATGTTTTTACTCATAACTTAGTCAAAATCAGGTGCAGTTAGATTCTTCGATGATTGCACTAGAGTTTTATGATGTTATAAAAGAAAAACCATCCATCATTGTGACACAACCACAGTTTGAAATAAAAACAAAATTTGGATATGATGTTCCTTACCATAGGGTGTGAGAGGGCAAAAGAAAGGTGTTGGCTAAAGTGTTCGGTGATTGGGACAAGTCATTCAAATTGTTGCTCATGTGGCTGTATATGGTTAAACGGACCAATCCCGAAACTCGTGTGGAGTGGAGAGTAAAAGAAACACCTATTGAAGGACATGTCATCATTACTTCTGTATTTTTGACATTTGGTCCTCATATATAAGCATTTGATAGATGTCGACCAGATATTCAAATAGACGGTGCCCACATGTATGGCAAATATTGAGAAAAGTTTCTAATTTCTATATTAGTTGATTCAAATGGGCATCTCTTCCTCTTGCATATTTCGTTGTAGATGAGGACTCTGTGGACTCATGGGGATGGTTTTTTAAACATCATAGAGAAATTGTTACACACGAAGAGTTGTGTTTAGTTTCAGATGGACATGCTGGCATTATCTCTGTAGTGAACAGTCCTAAGGTTGGCAAAAATCCCTGCGGGTCCTTGCCCTGAGGTTTGACCAGGGATGAGAGTCAAACCGGGGATAAAAAATGGGTCCTCAACCGGGGGTGGGGCGGGGACGGGGATGGTATGCCTGCCCTGTCCGTCCTTGACCCACCCCCCCCACCCCCCCCCCCCCCCCTCCCACCCCCCCCCCCCCCCCCCCCCCCCCGAATATTTTTTCTAATAACTTTTAATAATAATTACATTAATAAATATATAAATATATAAATATAAATATATATATGCTCCTATGCTATTTTTTTAATCTTTTTTTTTTAACTCTTTTTAATTTATTTCATAATATAGTTATATTATTAAATCTAAAATATTTTTAATTATTAATTTAAATAATAATAATAATAATAATAATACTCTGTTATATTAAATATTTAAAATTTGAATATAAATACAAAAAATTTAATTGATTTTTAAATAAACAATTAATTAAAAATAAAAATATAAAACGAGGAATTTTTTACCTGGGGGACCCGATCCCCGAACGGGGATTCCCCGACCCCGACTCCCCAAAATGTAGAATGGGACGAGGACAGGGATGTTAAATCCCCATAGAGACGGAGACGGGAAGTGCATCCCTGGCCCCGCTGTTGGGTTTTATGTCCTAAAACTCGTCGTTTGTAAAATGATAAACATATTCTATAATCAATATACTTATTATGCGTTGATGCGAAGGTGTGCAGTCAAAGGTATACGTCGATGGTATATGGTAGCACTATGCGTTGGTGTCACACGGTGATGCTATGCGTCAGTGCTATACGGCTACGCTATGCGTCGATGCTATGCGGCAACGTTATGCATTGGTAGTATGTGGCAATAGCGTTAGGCGATGAACTATACGGCGGTAAGACGAGCCAAGATGAACGCATGCGCCAACTGATGCTGTCCGGAAATAGGAATGTTGCGGCAATTGGATGGGTGCATTCGTGGCTAGATGACTGCATATGAAGTTGGACGAATGCATATGAGGATGGATGGACGCATTCAAGGACGTCATCTAGACATGTGGCTTGTTAGGAAGAAGTCTTAGGCCTTAAGTAAATGAGGTGGATGCACAAGAAGACATGCAAAATTGAGGGCTATGCATTGGTAAAAGGGGAGCAAGACACCTTAGCTTGCGCTGATGCAAGATTGTGGTAATAGTGTAAGGAAAAGAAACTTGGACATGCGGCCAAGTAGGAGGTATCGGCCTTAAAGCAATCCTGGACGCCTATAAATAGGGCCAAGGACTTCAGACCATAACTCAAATTCTCCTCAAAGGACATTCAGAAGAGTGTATGATGGCTGAATGGGAGGAGACTACGCGTTGATGAAGAACACATGCGTTGGTAGCAAGACCATGCGTTGGTCAAGGGGTTCCAAGAGAAGAAGATGTTGTCTGATAGAAAGGACATGAAGTAGAATCAATTTGGGACGAAGAGTTCTCCCAGAATACTTGTGCGTTTGAAGTGATTTCAAAGCCACCTGAAAGCTATGAGAGTCTAGTTTTCAGGGTAGGGCTGCCGGAGAAGAAGCTCCAAGAAATCGGGCTAGAGAATGAGGAAAAGACAGAAGGGTCAAGCTGTCGGGTAAGCTTGGGCCAATCTTGATGTTTTGAAGATTCTGGCCAAACGACGAGAAGTTCTGAGCTAAGATTTTTAGGGTTCAAGAGGAACTCGAGAAGACCAAGAAACTTCTAGAGAGAAAGGTTCTTAAATGACCAAGGTGAGTGGTACTTTCCTTTAAGTCTTAAAGCATATATTTTAGAGTAAATTGTATATGCTTATGTTATGAATGAGTACCTAGCATGAGAATGAGATTATGTGATCGGGATGGTCAGGGGGTCAATAAACCTAGTTCCTGAGCCCGAAAGCAAAACCTCACGGGATGGTCAAGGGACCGAGAGGTCTAGTTCTTGAGCCTGTAGGAGGATCCTCGTATGGGATGATCAGAGGGCCAACGGGCCTAGCTTCTGAGCCTATGCGCGTGGAGCTATGTGAACATAGAAGACATTAGGAACAAAAAGGAACTCAGCAGAGTAAGCGTTCATGATTAGTATTACTTAACTATCTACCATGTGTGTAGGTAGAGAATAGACTCATTCTAAGTAGTTTTCAGTTTAGCTATCTACCGTGCATATAGATAGAGTTGAGAACAAACTCATTCAAGGCTGAGGTTTGATGTAATCTCGTATTTATGATATGCTTATTATTTATGAGTTGAAATAGACTCTAGAAGTTGCTTACCACTCAATGAGCTTTGTGAAGCTCATTATGTTATTTCATGTTTTCTTCCTAGGTAGCGAAAGGTGAAAAGTTCTAGGGTGCTGCTAAGATCAAGGTCTTCCATAAGCCATAGTTACACTTCCAGAGGGTTTTAAAGAGTTATTGTTGTAAACTTTGTTGTTAAGTCTTAGAGTTGTATAAACATTACATTGTTGTAATAAAATGGGCCTATTTAACCAGTTGTTTTTATCTCCTTGACTTAAAGTTTACTGAGTGTATGTTAAAGAGGTTCAGTTGGACGGTAGGTATCACAAAAGGGTGGTATCTGCGATCCCTCATGCCTCTCCTCGGGTTTAGGAATGCGGGCTCGGGGCGGGGTGTGACACTTTAGTGGAATGACCCATTAGTTAACGAATGAGGATAATCTAGTCTAATGAGTTTAGCCAATTAATCTCGGATTGTGTGAACCCATGATCTATAGGTCTGCGAGGTCTCCCTACTAGCTCGTAATGGACTAGCTCTAGAATAGCATAATAATTAATTTGAAAAGTTCAAATTAGAATGAAAGGAATTAGTAATTATATGAGATATAATTACGTGTTTAATTTGAGAATTAAACGGAATAGGAGAATTTATATTTAAATATGATTTAAATATATAAAGATGGATGTGTGTAAAAAATAATTTTATATTTGATATTAAATTAATTAAGTTTTATTTAAAAATTAATTTATGAAATTAAATTTATTTTTATTTTTTCAGTTTTAAAATCAAAATAGATTTTGTAAAAATCAAGTTTTGATTTTTGGTAAAATTCAAAAATTAGAAAAACAAAACACAAATGGAAAAACCTTGTTTTCCATTATCCATCTTTTTACTTGCTCACACAAATAACATTCATCTTTGCCTTATCTTACTCCAAGCATGAGCTGCAACTCATGCAACTCTCTTCCTTGCATGTTGAGCTGCAATATAATGAAGAGTTTGGAGTGAAATTTGGAAATGCAATCAAGAGAGAATTTTAGAGAAAATTCATGCTGAAAAAGTTGTTCTTCACCAAGATTGTTGCTATGAGCTATTCTCCTTCATCCCTTCATTCAAGCTTATTTTGATTCCTACAACTCAATCTAGAGCACCAAGAGAATAGTGGGGAAGATCTTGAGGTGGTCTGCAACAAGATTTGGAGAAGATTGCAGCTAGAGAACAAGCTTTGAAGAAGTTCTACAAGAGGTATGTCTTGAAACTCACTTATTTTCTACAAGAGCATGCTTTATATTTTGCCAAAATTAATGAATTAGAGTGTTTTAATGATCCTTGTGCTTCCGCTGTTGCTGATACAATTCTACAATTGGTATTAGAGCATCATATAACCATTCAATTCAGTTTGTTTTGGTTTGGTGGGTTTTTTATATGAGAAATATGAAACTGATGCATTGATATGGTTTTCTGAGCTTTGGCTTTTTAATTCTCTTTAATTTCTCATTTAAATTTGTGATTGACTCTTGTTTGATGAGCTTTCATGTGTTAGCAAGAGTCTGTAATTTATTTGGAGTCATTAGAGTTGAAATTAAGATGTAATTAAAGAAACAAATGAAGGAGGCCAAGTTGCTATTCCAGTTTTCAACTTCTGCTCAAAATCATTGTTGAGGTTCAGTTGCTAAGCGATTGTGTAGTTCCAGGCGTTACACGATGTGAAGAAAATCTAGACGATTGTATAGCAATGGGTGCTAGCCGTTGTGATGTTGAACGCTAGACGATCATGTACCTGCGGGAGCTAAACGATGCGTTCAATTTGCTACACGATAGCACTAAGCGATCGTTTAGCTTTGGCATGGGAACTAAACGAAACCTTCAATTTGCTATACGATGGCACTACATGATCATGTAGCTATAACGCACGCTAAGCGATGCGATAAAATGCTATGCGATAGTGTTAAGCGATCATTTAGATGCAAGCTGAGTGGTAATGGGAAAAAATGCACGTTATTACAGTGTAAATAAGTAAAAAAATGAAGGAATGCGACGGTTAAAATATATAAAATCATGTCCAAAAGCGGTAAACTGAGAATATTGTGATTGCATGCGTCCATCGCATAAAAGCAGCTAATTTACTTATTTTGTGCAGGAAAAATGCGTTGGCGCAAAACAAATTACGATCCAAGGAATTCGGCGATCGCGTGCATTAAAAGATTGCGACCACAAAGCCATGCAATCGTATGCACTCGCGAGAATTTTCTCAAGCAGGTGCCTGCATAAAGACGACACATCAAGGTGAAAGCATAATAAATCATGTTGGGAAGGAAAGCTAAGACGGTCGAATTCAAATTTAGTTAATAAGCCGTTAACGACACACTGTAGCAAGTACATTCAACTTTTCGGTGTCCATTAATCGGCACATCAGACAGAAGATTTAATGACCTCCTATCAATGCAATCATTAGAGAGAAAAGCTTCTTCACCTTGAGCTCTATAAATACCGAAGGCCACCATCATTAAAGGAGTTCGCCACATACAGAAGATAGATCATATACGAATTAGATAACTGTTAGTCTGTAGTTATTCATACACTTAGAAGGAGAAGGCGAGCAAAGAGAAGAAGATGCCGAGAGATCATTCCTGGCTAGCTTGAAAGACTACCGGAAAGCTATAACGGAGAGAGGGCCGACACTTGCGAGAGCAAGGATATTCTTTTGAATAGAGTAGAGTAAAAAGACAGTGTAAAATCCACGGGAAGCAAGACATTGCTACTGGGCTTCTTGTCCCTACTTTCCATTGTTGTTTTGTATTTTGACTTTATTTATAAAATGAAATTCTCATCTCAACATCTGTTTAATCTCTCCACATTTTGCATGAGTAGCTAAATTTCCGAATGGGTTGAGAGATGACATGTTGTTATGTGTGTGTAGCATGATCGCATAACTTGAACGCAATCTTAAGAAGTGTTAGCTAAATGCCTTCTCAACCCGTTCATCACGTACTCATTGTATTCTCGATTTCATCAACTCTTTACTCGAATCTGTCGCATAGAATTTATACTTAAACAAAACACCAACCAAACTCTATGATTTCTATTATCATATACATTGCATGCATCCTGACGAACGACTGTAATAGACCCATCTGGGACTATGCGTCACCTAACCTCTATGATTTCTCCCCAGGAATCATGAGGCTTGCTCTGGATGGATCGAGGTTTGAGATGAAGCCAATTATGTTGTAGATGATTCAGACAGCCGGACAGTTTGATGGAAGGCGTGGCGAGGATCCGCACGCCCATCTTCAGAGTTTCATTGAAATCTGCAATTCCCAAACATCTCAGCTGAGGAAGTTCGACTAACGTTGTTCCTATTTTCGCTATGTGACCAAGTAAAGAAATGGGCCTATTCTCTCGAACCAGGGGAGATAACCTCTTGGGAAAAGGTAGTAGAGAAGTTTATGAAGTACTTCCCCCTGATCGAGAATGCAAGAAGGAGGAAGTTGATTACAAATTTTGAACAAGATGAAGAATCGCTCAATGATGCATAGGCGAGGTTTAAGAGATTGATGTGAGATTGTTCGCACAATGGCTTACCTGACTGTCTCCAAATAGAAATCTTTTATCAAGGTTTGAACCCTGCATCGTAGACAGCTGTCAATGTGGCAGCAGCTGGAGGTCTGCTTGATAAAACGTATGATGAGGCTAAAAATATCCTTGATCGCATTTCAAAGAATCATGAAGATTAGCTTAAAAGCGATCAACGACTTAAAATTCGAGAAGGTGACGCAAATAATGGGGCCATCGCATCCCTACAAAATCAAATGAATGCAATGATGAATCTGATACAAGGAATCGCAATCAATAGCTCGGGAACGCATAAAGGGCAGGTCAATGCAATTGATCAGACGAGCATAAGTTGTGCCGCTTGTGGAGAAGGCCATCCGATGGAAGAATGTTCGAGGAATCCGTAATCTGTACACTTCATAAAGAATAATCCTTTCTCCAACACTTATAACCCTGGGTGGAGAAACCACCTAACTTCGTATGGAAAAATCAACAACAACAGAATTATCAACCCATGGTGCAAAAAGAAGAGCCACCAGGACTTTTCCCGCAAACAAACGGTCAATTGCAAAATCACGCTAGCAGCTCGCAAGCGCCACCATCATCTTCCCTGGAGAGCCTATTAAAGTAATATATTGAGAAGAATGAAACAGCACTCTAGAATCAGGTGACTTCAATCCACAATCTCAAAATCCAAATAGGACAGATTGTGGGCGAGCTGAAGAATATACTGCAAGGGGTGTTGCTGAGTTCAACTGAGCTCCCTCGCAATCCGGGGAACACGGGAAAGAAGCAATGTCAAGTTATGACTTTGCGAAGTGGAAAGACAGTAGCGGAAGAGAAGACGGAGCCAAGTAGGACTACTTCAGTTGCGATGGATCCAAGATCCCGTTGACACAAGATGAACCAGAAGAAAATGAGACGATGAACTAGAAGTTGCATCCACTTCTAAGCCTATGGAACAGGGAACTGTAAAGGTCCAGCTGCCACCATTCCCTCAAAAACTTAAGAAGAAGAAAAATGATGAAGTGCAGTACCATCGCTTCATGGACATGTTAAAATAGCTGCACATCAACATCCCTTTCACGGAAGCGATTGAACAAATGCCGAAATATGCTAAGTTTTTTAAGGACATGGTGACAAAGAAAAGGAACACAAGAAAGTTCGCAACGGTGGCATTAATGCAAAAGTCAAACAACATTATTCCACTAAAAATGCGCGACCCCGAAAGTTTCACAATACCCTGCTCAATTGGCGGGATATATATAGGTCAAGCACTTTGCGATCTTGGGGCCAGTATAAACTTAATGCCCCTTTCAATTTTCAAACAGTTGAATGTGGGGCAGCTGGCGCCCACAACGATGACTCTCCAACTGGCAGACAGGTCCCTAGTTCACCCAGAACAAAATTTGAAGGATATCTTAGTCTCAATTGACAAATTTATCTTATCGACAGACTTCATCAATCTCGATTACGAAGCGGACAAGGATGTACCCATCATATTGGGACGACCATTTTTATCCACTGGTCGCACTCAAATTGATGTGTACAAAGAAGAGATCACGTTGAGTGTAAATGGAAAGAAGCTCAGGTTTGACATTATTAAAGCCATGACGTATCTGGAAGACGAAGACCTGTCCAATTCCGACAATGAACCCAGTTGTAATGAAAAAGAAGAGTCCGAAGAAAAAGATGAAAGAGAGGATGCGACCACATCATAGAAACCTGCAATGCGATCATGGAAACGACAAACAAAGAAGAAAAATTGACGTTGAATGAAGAGAGAAAAGCACAAAAACCATCCTTGGAACAACCACCTACCGTGGAATTAAAAACCTTGCCAAGCCATCTGAAGTATGTTTTCTTGGGGCAAAATGAAATTTTGCCAGTGATAATTTCCTCTGCGCTACAAGAAGAACAAGAAATGCACTGCTTAGCATCTAACATAAGAGGAATCAGCCCAGCATATTACATGCACAAGATACGTCTCAAAGACAACCAAAAAAGGTCTATCGAACCTTAATGCAGACTAAACCCTGCAATGAAGAAGGTTGTGAAAAAGAAGATAATCAAATGGTTGGACGCATGCATCATATATCGAATCGCCGATAGCACATGGGTCAGCCCCGTGCAATGTGTGCCTAAGAAGGGAGGAATGACGGTGGTCCCAAATGCAAAAAATGAATTAATACCAATGAGGACCGTCACTGGCTAGCGGATCTACATAGACTACCGCAAACTCAATGCGGCGACGAAGAAGGATCATTTCCCCTTGCCTTTTATTAATCAGATGGTAGACCGCCTAGCAGGAAATGATTACTTCTGTTTTCTGGATGGATATGTGGGCTACAACCAAATAATGATTGCTCTTGAAGACCAAGAGAAAACCACATTCACCTGCCCCTACGTAACATTAGCTTTTCGCCGCATGCCGTTCGGATTATGCAATGCACCGAGCACGTTCCAGAGGTGCATGATGGCTATCTTCTCTGAGTATCTTGAAGATTCAGTGGAATTTTTATGGACGACTTCTCGGTTTATGGGCAAACGTATGAAGTCTGTCTGAACAATTTAGAGAAGATACTAAGGAGATGTGAAGAGATAAATCTTGTGCTGAACTGGGAGAAGTGCCACTTCATGGTGAATGAAGGTATTATGCTCAGGCACAAAGTTTCCAAGGAAGGGCTGGAGGTGGATAAGGCGAAGATTGAGGCCATTGAAAAGCTTCCACCAGTAGCAAATGTGAAGGTTATCAAGAGTTTCTTGGGACATGCAGGATTTTATCGTTGTTTTGTGAAGGACTTTTTGAAGATTGCTCCACCATTGAGTGCGTTGCGGGAGGCCGAAAGAACGTTTAACTTTGATGAACAATGCCTCAACGCATTCAAAATACTGAATAACGCATTGATAACCACACCTGTGTTGATCGTACCTAACTAGACAAAGCCGTTTGAGCTGATATGCGATGCTAGTGGCTATGCGATGGGGGCGGTGTTAGCATAAAAGAAGAAAAAAAATCTACACCCCATCGCATATGCGAGTAGAACCTTGAACCCTGCCCAAACGAATTACACTACCACTAAAAAAGTACTTCTTGCAGTGATCTTTGCGTTGGAGAAATTTAGAGCTTACTTGCTGGCATCCAAAGTGATCGTACACACTGAGGGCAATCAAATATTTAATGACCAAGAAAGATGCAAAGCCGAGGTTAATTCAATGGGTTATCCTCCTTCAAGAATTCAACATGGAAATTATTGGTTGCAAAGGGACGGAGAACCAGGTTGTAGACCACCTATCAAGATTAGAAAATCCGAATGTCGACCGCCACCAATCGAAGGTGAACGCAACCTTCCCAGATGAGCAGCTGTTCAAAATTGAAGAGTTACCATGGTACGCTTATGTGGTCAATTATCTGGTCTGTGAACAATTTCTGGAGCATTACACAGCCCACCAAAAGAGGCGGCTTATACACGAATGTAAATCCTATTATTGGGACGAGCCAAATCCTTACAAGAGGGGGTCAGACCAGATCTTGCGTCTATGTGTACCAGAGACTACTCAACAGCGCATACTGTCCCAATGCCATGACGCACCGTATGTTGGACATTTTGGAGGTCAACACACAATAGAAAAGGTGTTACAAAGTGGATATTTTTGGCCGACTTTATTCAAGGACGGGAGGACTATTCGATGAAATGTGATAGGTACCAACGCATGGGAAACATTTCATGGAAGAATGCGATGCCAATGAATATTATCTTAGAATTGGAACTCTTCGACGTGTGGGGCATAGACTTTATGGGACCATTCCCATCATCAAATGGTCACAAGTACATTCTATTGGTCGCCGATTATGTTTTCAAATGGGTTGAAGCGGTATTGTGCATCGCAAGTGATGCGACGATAGTCTCCAAATTCTTGTGAAGAAATATCTTCAATCGTTTTGGCACCCCATATGCCATAATAAGTGACGAAGGCTCCCACTTTGTCAATGGCGTCATTAACAAATTGCTGCTCAAGTATAATATCCACCATAAGGTCGCCACCACATACCATCCACAGACAAACGGCCAAGCCGAGGTTTCCAATAGGGAAATCAAAATGATCCTAGAGAAGATGGTGAATCCTTCATGCAAAGATTAGGCCATGAAGCTGGACGATGCCTTGTGGGCATACAAAACCGCCTATAAAACACCTATAGGCATGTCCCTGTATGTGCTGGTGTTTGGGAAGGCATGCCACTTACTGCTTGAATTGTAGCACAAAGCACTGTGGGCAGTAAAGAAGCTCAATTTTGATCTAAAGACGGCAAGGGAAGCGAGAAAACTTCAGTTGATCGAGCTAGATGAATGGAGAATTCAAGCATATGAAAATGCCAAGATTTACAAGGAACACGCAAAATGTTGGCATGACAAACGCATATGCGAGAAGAATCTCCAGGTTAGATAGAAGGTCTTGTTATACAATTCTCGACTACGACTTTTTCCCGAAAAATTAAAGTCATGATTTTCTGGACGATTTATAATCAAAGAGGTATTCCCGGATGGGGCGGTTGAGTTAACCAATGAGGACGGGACCAATGTATTCAAAGTCAAGATGTATCACGAAGGAGACTTGCATCGCGAGAAAACCTTCGTAAGAAAACCTTCGTGGACCTGAGGAATTCCTGACCGAAGAAGAAATGAGTTGTCCCTGCGATAATATGCAATACAAACTCATCAGGGATGCATTTTTTTTGAAGTATCCTTTTTATATCTGTATTTCATGAATTTACTCTACCTTTTTTCGCAAACATCACTTTTCAAAAATAAAAATAAAAAAAAAACCTTGTCTTTCATATTTTTGACCCTCTTGATTTTCTAACAACAATCGTGGTAAACGATTGCGGTGGAGCTACGTGATAACCGAAAAATGCGACTAGTTCGTTTAGCCCATCGCAATCGAAGAAATCAGCTCACCACAAAGAAGGATTCGATCACAAATGATGCGGGCAACAGAGTGAATTTGGGGGTTGTATCTTTCTTTGACTTTGTTTATTCCAAATTTTGCACTCTCGCATCTCATTCTTAACATTGATAATTTTATCATCGCATCCTCTTTAGTTGGCGCAATCATTGAATGATTGATTACTTTAGTTAGTCACAGTATTTTTCATCCGTACCAATTATGATTTCAATGATGAAACGTATGCCTCTATTTCTCATCGCATGTATTAGAATCAACTTAACTTCAGGACAGTCAATTCATGAAATATTTCTAGAAGTTAGCGGTCCACCAGCTTTCTTTCAAAATGATCTTTACAAAACTTCCTAAGAGCATCGCATGAATTATTCCAGTCTATCAGCAATGAGGACATTGTTCCGTTTAAATTTAGGGGTGCCAGTATTTATTTTCAACCTTGCTACTTTTAGTCATCTCATCTAAAAAAAAATCATAAAATTGAGATCGGATCCTACTCATAGTTGGATGTCCGCATGACGCCCGTAGGGGCAAGCCAAAACGAAGGTAGGAATCTTGATCAACGCATAAATCAACTGATCGCAACTCCATTGCCAAATAGGCATGAGTTTAGACTGAGAAAGAGCACCTTGCTCGTAGTTGAAGCTCACATGACACCCGTGGGGGCAAGCCAAAACGAAGGTTAGGCACTTGGATCAGCACAAGGTCACAAAGAGAATCTCTAAACTGTGTAAGGATAAAAATCATTTGGAAACACCCCGGTTGGAAAAAGTTTTGAAATAAATCATGCGATGTCTTGGAAACAAGTATTTTTAAGGTTAAACTTGCGGTCCCTAAGTTTTAGAAATATTTTAGGAAGAGACCAGGATAGAAATTAAGAAGATTTTGGTTCATAAAATTTGAATAAGGCACCTCGAGAAATCTAGGTAAAGAAAAGGCAGCTGACTCTCTAAAGAAAATCTTTAGTTTATGCTTGAGGACAAACATTGTTTTAAATTTAAGGGTGTGATAACGGGTAGAAATGCACGTTATTACAATGCAAATAAGTAAAACAATGAGGGAATGCAACAGTAAAAATATACAAAATCATGTCCAAAAGCGGTAAACTGAGAATATTGCCATCGCATGCGTCCATCTCATAAAAGCAGCTAATTTACTTATTTTATGCAGGAAAAATGCGTTGGCGCAAAGCAAATTGCGATCCAAAGAATTCGACAACCACGCGCATTAAAAGATTGCGACCACAAAGCCATGCGATCGTATGCGCTCGCGAGAATTTTCTCAAGCAGGTGGCCGCATAAAGACGCGCATCAAGGTGAAAGCATAATAAATCATGATGGGACGGAAAGCTAAAACGGTCAAATCTGAATTTAGTTGACAAGCCGTTAACGACACACTGTAGTAAGTACATTCAACTTTTTGGTGACCATTAATCGGTGCATCAGACAGAAGATTTAATGACCTCCCATCATTGCAATCATTAGAGAGAAAAGCTTCTTCACCTTGAGCTCTATAAATACCGAAGGTCACCTTCGTTAAAGGAGTTCGCCACATACAGAAGATAGATCATATACGAATTAGATAGTCGTTAGTCTGTAGTTATTCATACACTTAGAAGGCGGAGGCGAGTGAAGAGAAGAAGACGTCGAGAGATCTTTCCTGGCTAGCTCGAAAGACTACCGGGAAGCGCTATAAACGAAGAGAGGGCTAATACTTGCGAGAGCATGGATATTATTTTGAACAGAGTAGAGTAAAAGGATAGTGTAAAAGCCACGGGAAGCAAGACCTTGCTACCGGGCTTCTTATCCCTACTTTCCATTGTTGTTTTGTATTTCTATTTTATTTATAAAATGGAATTCTCATCTCAACATCTATTCAATCTTTCCATATTTTGCATGAGTAGCTAAATTTCCTAATGGGTTGAGAAGTATTTAGCGAGAATGACTTAGGATCTTCATTTTATGCGATCATCTTGTCCTATGTATGCGTTAATCGCCCTTTAGAGATACTTGAGAGAGTAGTCTAAAGACAGAATCTAGGCTTGAGAGAGTCAGATTAGAATCTAGGCTTGAGAAAGTTAGATTAGAACTGCATAAGCAAGAGATAGAAACTTAGACATGACTTCTGTTTGCTATTATGCATCGCATGCACCCTAGAAATAGGATAAGATAGTATGCGGTCATCTTATGTATGTATGTATCATTCATCATCGCATAGACAAGAAGAGAGGCTTAGATATAAGTCCTATCGACATTATCGTATGCATCACTGAGCGATCATGTAGTTGCATTGCTAGACAATGCATTGAAGTATCTATGCGATGGAACTAAACGATCGCTTAGCTACGATGCTGAACGATGCGATGATGTTCTATACAATAGAGTTAAGAGATTATTTAGCTACAGTGGGTACTAAACGATGACATGAAGCGCTAGGCGATGGTGTTAAGTGATCGTTTAGTTCTATACGATAGAGCTAAGCGATCGTTTAGTTGCGGCAGACACTAAGCGATCGTGTACCTTTTCTCAACACTAGACAATTGCCTTCAGCGCTACACGAACGACCTTAGCAAGACTTTGAGTTTGGATCGAGAGCAGATAGTTCGATCAGTTTTCTCAAGGTCCAATCCGGTTCAGCCTCAAAGTGTTTTTGGCTGGTCCGGTTCAGACTTATCCAGTCCGATTCAAGATGATTAGGTTCGGTTTGGAGTGGTTCGAGCGGTTCAAAGACGGTTTTAAAGCTTATTGTAATAGTTAGGCTTCTGTTTGCTTGTTTATACCAATCAGTCTGTGTTTAATTATTTATGCATTTGATGTATGTTATAATTAAATAAATCTTATATGTGCATATAGTATGCCATTTAGATTTAAAATCCCACCATATGAAGCATGTTACATGCATTGAAAGTATGTTATAATTAGTTATAGTATATAGTATGCATGTTAGGGTTTCTTGTATTTAATATAAGAGTTATATTAAATATTGAATGCCTTATGTATGTTATGGATGTTTAGCATGTCTAAAATTTTATAAGTTGTTATAAAATTGGGTTAGACATTTAAAATCCATAAACAACAGTTGCCTGCTCACGTAGGTTGAACACCTATTTTAGTTATGGATGTTTAGCATGTCTAAAATTTTATAAGTTGTTATAAAATTGGGTTAGACATTTAAAATCCATAAACAACAGTTGCCTGCTCACGTAGGTTGAACACCTATTTTAATAGTTAAAACTTATAAAACATGGGTTACAAATTCAACCGATATATAATCCTATCTAAGGTTGGGGGTACTTAAGTTGACGGTTTACGAAACACCTCCTACCTGAGGATTATAGCCGAATTATTGAGTGTTGGTGACCGGTTTTATGAGCATACGTGAGTGATGTGAGGTAACAAATGGTTTATCACCTAGACAACGTAGGTTAAAATCCAATTATAAGAGTTATACTTGGATAAACCATATAGACTTAGGGTTGTTTTATTAGAAAAAAAGAACTTAAGTATAAATCTACCCAATAGAACACTTCAGTGGCAGTTTAATAACTTCTATATGATAGAGTTATTAGAAAACTTTAGAGGGAGATTAATAACATATACGATACGTTATTTTTAGCTCTTATGTCTCTAAGAGTTCACAATTAAGAGTTAAGCGATACTTTGTGTCATCCTGGAAGTGACCTCCATTCGGAAAGTATTTTTTAGCTTAAATCTAGATTTCGGTGAATAAGAGGAAGTTGTTCAAACATAAGTCTATTATATGATATATAGATTTCAACTGCCACGTCTCCACATAGTTTACACTGTGAGATTCATATGACGCTTTGTGTCACCCTGGAAGTGGCCTCCCTACGAAAAGTGTTTTGTATGTGTCAATATCAAGGTAAATGGAGGAAGTAGTTCATAGTAAGTTGATGAAGGGTATGTGTCATTATATCCTATGGTCTGCTCCATTAGTCTGAACTGTGAGGTTCCTATGTTGTGCCTGTTGGTTAGCTTTAAGCGGCCCTTTGCTAGTCGTTTAGCGACGACTATCCCTATGGAGGGTTGTAATATAGGATTCGGAACAACTCAGGCTTCAGTAAAATGAATAGGGTTTTATAGTTCCGTCTTAGATATTGTCTTCTATTTTAGAGGCAAGTTCATACCGTCCTATAAGATTTGAAAATGACGGGTCACACTTATAAGAATTACTAAGTTGTTAGTAAAGATCTTGACAGAAAATGATAACTAAACAACTATAGGAATAATAGTTATTCCGGAGACAATGGGAACAAGAGTTATTCTAGAGATAGTGTTTGGTCAAAATTGTTTGCTCTAGTGAAAGCGTATCTGACTGCCCCTCAGTAGCACATATTCTGACTCACTAAAGTATCATTGCAAATAAATAATGGTTATGGGTACATTATTACTTTTTGCTGAAACTTGATTTTGGATTTAGTTACAGTTTTCTAATTAGAATTTGTTTCAATTTTATCAGCATGTCGAATTCTTCTAGAAAACTTGCTTCCGTTTTAAATAACAGTAAAATCAAATCAACAAACAAATTACTAGCGGTTGATTACACCAAAAGAGTTTTAACAGAGGATTGTCCTCTATCTCCCAACTCATTTGCAATTGTGAATTATGTAGATGAGAGTGCAGATTTCGAACAACAAGATAAATATTATTTAATTGTTATCGAAGCATGTTTAGTAGAAAATGATAAAATCTGGATAATTGATTCAGGTGTCGCTAATCATGTTTGTACTATCTCACAGGAAACAAGTTCCTGGAGACAATTGACAGAAGGTGAAACAATCTTTAAGGTAGGGACTGGGGAGATTGTTTCAGCCAAAGCAGTGGGAGATATGAAGTTATTTATAGGAGATAAGTACATTTATTTGAAAAATGTATATTATATTCCTTCTATGAAAAGTATCTAATATCTGTCTCTTGTTTGCTAGAACAAAACTATAAAGTTTATTTCAAAAATGATGAAGTGTTCATCAATATAGGAAATAAACATATTTGCTATGCAAAATTAGAAAATAACTTGTATATGTTAAAACCAACTAAGGTCAAAGCTGTATTGAACGTAAAGATGTTTAAAACTGTTGGGACTCATAAAAAAAGGAAGATTTCTCCAAATGCCTATCTTTGGCACTTGAGACTGGGTCATATAAATCTCAACAAGTTTGAGAGTTGGTTAAGAGTGGTCATCTAAATAAGTTGGAAGACGGTTCATTACCACCATGTCAGTCCTGTCTCGAGGGTAAAATGACAAAAAGGTCTTTTTCTGGAAAAGGTCTTAGAGCCAAAGAACCCCTAGAGCTGATTCACTTAGACCTTTGTGGGCCTCTAAATGTTAGAGCGAGAGGAGGGTATGAATATTTCATCAGTTTTATAGATGATTATTCAAGGTATGGGTATGTTTACCTAATGCACCAAAAGTCTGAAACTTTTGAAAAGTTCAAAGAGTATAAGGCTGAGGTTGAAAACCAATTAGGTAAAAAGATTAAAACACTTCGATCGGATCTAAGTGGTGGGTATATGGACATGGAATTCTAGAACTATTTGATAGAACATGGAATTCAGTCTCAACTCACAGCCTCTGGCACACCTCAACAAAACAATGTGGCAGAAAGGAGAAACAAAACCTTGTTGGACACGGTTCGTTCCATGATGAGTTACGCTCAGTTATCAAATTCTTTTCGGGGACACGTAGTTGGGACTGTAGTGTATATTTTGAACATGGTTCCCTCCAAAAGTGTTTCTAAAACACCTTACGAGCTCTAGAGAGGATGTAAAGAAAATTTATATCACTTCAGGATTTGGGGTTGTCCAGCACATGTGTTGGTGCAAAGTCCTAAAAAATTGGAACACCATTCAAAAGTATGCCTATTTGTAGGCTACCCAAAACAAACAAAAGGTGGTTTCTTTTATGATTCTTAGGAAGATAAGGTATTTGTGTCGACAAATGCAATTTTCCTGGAGAAGACCATATAAAGAATCATTAACCTCGTAGTAAGCTAGAAATAGAAGAAATGTCCAGAGAAATGACAAATGTATCAACAAGAGTTATTGATCGATGATAACTTGTAGAAATACAAGTTATTTATACTGCTTTATTTAGATATTGCGGTTAAAAGAGAGGAAAGTTGCATCAATTTACGGAAATGGGCTAAGAAATGCAAGAATTATAAGTTGTCGTCAATACACCCACTGACACCATTGCAATGGTAGAAAAGAATATTTCAAGTCTATTTTGCAAGAAATCAAGTCACCGTATGCGCTCATGGCTCAAGAGAAAAAGATTAACGCATCTACGTCGCATTGCGACCATCATTCAGGAATGAATAGACGATCAACGCAATGACGGCGCATGCGACAATCAATCAAGAGCTTTGTGATCAACGCAACTTCAATCACATGCGGTAATTAAAAAACAAAACCGCATGCAGACAAACGATCGAAGATGCAAATGAGCAATGCAATCACGGAGGATTTTGACATGTGTACAACTAACCGTTGTGAATTTTCAACGGATTGATTGCATAATAGAAGGAATATTTATTCTACCATTCTCGAAATTTCCATGACAATAAAGTGGGGACCACACGGTAGAGAGTCAGAGCATTCATCTATAGATACCTTCAGAGAATTCACTGAAAGATATACTTGATACGAGGGATAATTGATACGAGGCTATGGAGAGAGAGGCTGATCTGAGTGCTAATCGGAAAAGATCCGGGAAAAAAAGAGACAAGGCCGAGAGGTAAGTCTCAGGGCGAATCATTCCAAATCCCCGCCGTGAAGCTCTGTACCTAGATCAACTCTACCGGTTGAGCAAGCCTGAGAGGGAAGCTCATCCTTCCATTCACTCCATCTACGCCGGTAAGCAATCTCTCCATCCAGATCGGTGTCAAGACGTTGGCATTCTTCTGTATCTGTTTCTAACTCTTATTCATCAATTGTATTTATCTTCTTAGTCTAAATCATTCACAACCATGTATCAAATGCTTGATTTTAAAATTAAATGTCATGATCACATTCATTTCCACATTTCTATCTATTTCCATTCCTTGATTAATTGCTTTGTCCACGATATTTTCTTAATCTTGTGGTGATTAATATGAATTAAACAAGTAACTTACTCCGTGCTAAAGAAATAAAGATGTTTAGCTAAAGCATGCTAGACGACATCTTCACCTGCAAGAGCAGAAGTGAAGATGCCATTCTGATCTATCGAGAGAAGGTTAGAAGAATGTGTTAACTAAAGCAAGAAGTACTTCTAGAGATGGAAGTAACCTTGCATTCACTACGTTTGTCCCTGTTTCACCACAGAGATATAGGAAATGCGGCCAATCACCGAGAGGTGTACGCCAAGGAAAAATGGAACCGTACTTATATCTTTAACGCAATTAAGAAACTTGCGCTATTTATATTAATTATCCTTTCTCTTTCTTCTTCGCACATAAACCTTGCCACCGCATAACACAACCTTTGTATAATCTTCACAGTCAGTCTCAACCTCGGTATCTCGTATCATGTAACCTGTATCTTGTATCATCATAGCTTAGGTTTATTTTATTGCACTTTACTTTTATTGCAATTTACTTTATTATTGCATTTTTATCGCTTATCTTTACTTTACTGTATAATTTACTTTATCGCATGTACAAACCACACTTTTATTAAATTGAAAAATCCCCGATCGCATATATAACGAACATAACACAATCAACCTAACCTGTGTTCGACCTTGGATCACTCCGAGAAACTTATGGTGAAATTATACTTGGTTTCAATGCAAGGAAACTTGTGACAACACATAGCATACTACAAGCATGTCGTTAATAACGCATACATCTAGAAGTAGTATCGCATATCATCGCAATCATCCATGCGTTGTATGACATAAGAAGAATAAATTTTATGCGTTACAAGTTTATGGACTAATTTTATGTCAACAAGTTTATGACGCCGTTGCTGAGGAACTAGTAACGGGAACATGGACTTGTATCAGGCACATATATTGTAGTGCGTGTGCTTAAAATAGAAGCATCAATTTTTATGTCAACAATCGAGCAGGTCATTCAACAAGAATTGTTGATAGAGCAGGTCTATCAACAAGAGTTGTTGATGAAACTGTGACTTCACATCCTTCTCAAGAGTTGAGAATGCCTCGTCATAGTGGGAGGGTTGTGCAACAGCCTGACAGGTAAATGGGTTTAACTGAAACTCAAGTCATTATACCAGATGATGGTTTAGAAGATCCATTGTCTTTTAATCAAGCAATGAACGATGTGGACAAAGACCAATGGTTGAAAGCCATGGACCTTGAAATGGAATCTATGTATTTCAATTCTGTCTGGGATCTTGTTGATCAACTTGAAGGGATAAAACCCATCGGTTGAAAATGGATCTACAAGAGTAAACGAGACCAAGCTGGTAAGGTACAGACCTATAAAGTTAGACTTGTGGCAAAAGGGTTTACCTAAAGAGAGGGGTAGATTTTGAAGAAACCTTCTCTCCCGTTGCCATGATAAAGTCTATTAGAATACTCTTGTCTATAGCCACATTTTATGATTATGAAATATGGAAAATGGATGTCAAGACAACTTTTCTGAATGGCTATCTTGAGGAGAGTATCTATATGTCTCAACCAAAAGGGTTTATATAGCAGGGTCATGAGTAAAAGGTTTACAAGCATAATCGATCCATTTATGGATTAAAACAAGCTTCTAGATCCTAGAATATGAGATTTGACGCTGTGATCAAATTTTATGGCTTTGAACAAAATGTTGACGAACCCTGTGTATACAAGAAAATTGTTAACAAAACTATCGCTTTTCTGGTGTTGTATGTTGATGATATTCTACTCATTGAGAATGAGGTAGAATATCTAACTGACGTGAAGAGATGGCTGGCTTCACTATTCCAAATGAAATATTTGGGAGAAGCACAGTATATTCTTGGAATCCAAATAGTTCGGAATCGCAAGAACAGAACATTAGCATTATCTCAAGCATCTTATATAGACAAGATGTTGTCTAGGTATAAAGTGCAAAATTCCAAGAAAGGATTTTTACCTTCCAAACATGGAATTCACCTGTCTAAGGAACAGAATCCTAAGAACCTTAAGAGGTTGAGGAGATGAATCGAATTCCATACGCATCAACAGTAGGGAGTTTAATGTATGCTATGTTGTGTACTCATCCCGATATATGCTATGCCGTAGAAATTGTCAGCAGATTTCAGTCCAATCCTTGTCATGATCATTGGACTGCTGTTAAATACATTCTCAAGTATCTTCGGAGAATGAGAGATTATATGCTCGTGTATGATGCTAAGGATCTGGTCCTTATTAGATACACTGATTATGACTTTCAAACCGATATTGATTCGAGAAAATCAACTTTGGGATAGTATTCACTCTAAACGGAGAAGCAGTTGTATGAAGAAGCAACAAGTAGAGTTGTATTACTGACTCCCCAATGGAAGCTGAGTATGTAGATACAAGTGAAGCAACAAAAGAAGCAGTATGGCTTAGAATGTTCATGACAGATTTGGAAGTAGTTCCTAATATGCAACTGCCTGTCACTCTTTATTGTGACAATAGTGAGCAGTTGCAAATTCAAAGGAACCACGAAACCATAAAAGAGGAAAGCATATCGAGCGAAAGTACCATCTCATCAGAGAGATTGTACACTGAGGAGACGTCAACGTCACCCAGATTTCTTCCTAAGACAACTTAGCTGATCCATTTACAAAGACCCTCTCGACTAAAGTGTTCGAGGGTCACCTAGTAGGACCAGGTCTACGAGTTTTATATCAGTAGGGCAAGTGGGAGAATTTTTGGGTATTGTAATGCCCTAGTTTATTGTATTTATACCTTCTATTCTCTCCATGTAAACTCAACATTGTATATATTTGTATATATTGATCCACTGGAGTTTTAGTCCAAGTGGGAGTATTATTTGGTTTTATGTCCTAAAACTCGTAGTTTGTAAAATGATAAACATATTCTATAATCAATATACTTATTATTGATTTCATAAATTGTATGAAAGTGTAATCCAATAAACTAAGACCCATGACTATTGTATGAGTACTTGAACTTTATGTGGAGACATAACAGTGGATCAGGTTTGAGTAAATAGTCAAAATGATCTATGGTACATGAATAAGGTTGGGTATCTTATTCTGGTAACACCATTGGATGCGGTAGACCCATGACTATTGTATGAGTACTTGAACTTTATGTGGAGACATAAAAGTGGATCAGGTTCGAGTAAATAGTCAAAATGATCTATGGTACATAAATAAGGTTGGGTACCTTATTCTGGTAACACCATTGGATGCGGCCTACTCTATAGTTGTTACAAAGAGTTGTAAAGTGCTACATATGATGTGATCCTAATTCGTATATGTTATGATATGAGGAGTAGGGGCATCCTATGCAATGAGTTTGCATAAGATCGGACTAAGAAATAAGTCACTCTTACTTTATAATGTTGTTTACTGTATAAGACTGCTATAAACTATCAACATACGTTGCATGCTATATACAAAGATTTCATTGAAGACTATTATAAACTGTCCACATACGTTGCATGGTACTCTCCTTTATTTCAACCTATACCACACGAAGATTACTAGATCACACATCTTAATATGCATGTCTTACATGCCGACCCATCTTTTGTTGAGGAAACCTAGTAGATCAATGTGTTCACGGTACCATAACAAGATGGACTGGACAGAACTAGGTGCTAAAGTATGGAAATTTTGTAATCAGTTAGGTCACAATCAGAGGAAATGTCATTCGTTATAAAGATAGACATTATATAGTTAGGGATTTTTGTTATTAATATTTTTATCGTGTAATTAATATTTTTATTATGTAATTAACGCCTTTTTTATTGTGTAATTAATATTTCTTATTATAATTTATTGTTTAAATTCAAATTTATTTGAATGTTCTACTCAAGAAATAAACAAATTTTTTTTCTTTTAGGTCACAACGATCAATTGATCCTGATGTTTTATACGATCAATCTACTCATCGATCGTCAGTTGTATGGCAAGATCGTACTACATGTGAGATATATTGTAGATGTCGAGAGGCGGTTGTTCATCACACTATTCCACTCCACCATAGAATACTGCCATTACTTCATACATCAGGATTTTATGGAGTGGCTAGATTGGGATTCATTTAATTAGATTGGCATCTCATCACTACACTGATTGAAAGATGGAGGCCAGAGACGCATACGTTTCATGTGCCTACTATAGTGCACTATTACCTTACAGGACATAGAAGTATTATTCGGGTTGTCTGTTGACGGCGAACCTGTTACCAGAATAATGCATGATGTCTGACTCAATATTTGTGAAATGTTAATCGGTATGGGCCTACCTATTGATAAAATTAAAGGATCATGATTAAGTTTAACATGGTTAGGGACACAATTTCTAAGACTTGATGATGATACAGATGAGGAAGTTGTCATGAGATATACGCGGGCTTTACTTTAGATCATGGTGGAAGTCTGTTTTCTGACAAATCAAGTCACTTTGTGCACTTGATGTTCCTACCATTGTTAGCCAACCTCTATGAAGCAGGATGATATTCTTGGGGTGGAGTGTGTCATTTGGTATGGCTGTATAGACAACTATGCAAGCTAACAAAACCTGACACTTGAGAAATCGTTGGGCCTCTGATACTTCTATAATTATGGGCTTGGGAATGATTTCCAACAATGGCTCTACAGCTCCGATGTGTCAATGATCATCAATTGGCTGGATGAGCCTACGGTTCTCAATATGTTATTTTAATGTAATTTAACAAATACTTTTATATGACTAATATAGTTAATTTGAAATCTAAAATATTAATTTACTAATATAGGTGGAGAGATTAATTTTGTGTAACTAGGTCAGCTACACATGTGGTAAGTCAGTATAAATACTATTGAAGTTGATACCCTAAATCTTGTAGGTTCCTGCAGTTTGCAAACACCTGTATGAACAAGTTCTATATGATGTAATAATACGAGATATTACATTCACTACTGTCTGTGAAATATGAGATATTTTAGTTGCATTAACCACAAACCAATAAACTAAGATCCCTGGTTATCGTTGTTACTTAAGCATGTATGTGGAAACATACAAGTGGATCTTACTTTAAGTGATAACCTAAATGGTCTGTAGTATATGGATAAAGGAGGGAAACCTTATCCTGGTGACACTACGAGTTTGGCCCGCTTTGTAGATGTTACAAGTGTTGTAAAGTGCTACAAATGATTTGATCTTGACCATTCATGTATTAGACATGCGAGCAAGGATGCTCTATACAAAGGAGTTTGTATATGACCAGACCACGAAATGTTTAGTCTTGTTATATAACGCCGTTCATGACAGAGACTTTCATTTCACTAGGATGATCATAGGTAACATGACCTTAATCCTGAGTGAGTTGGGAACTCCTGTCTGTGAGGGCATTCCTTTGATTTGCATGGGTGCGAGTGGCCAGATCGCCAATTCAAACCTACCACTTTGGCGATTTGTCTGATTGAGGAGCTGGGAACTCAGCTACACAAGACAGAATTCACTTTTTCCACGAAGTAGGGGAAAGTAGATAAATTGCCCCCTTAAGGGTTGATTCTGGGGCTTGAACAATGTGGCGCCACACCTTTTCTTGGCCTAAGAAGTGTTTACTCATATTAGGACTATGATGTATTGTTCATTAGAGGAATCAATGGTACTTAAGGAGTTGTTACAAGGCAAAACGGTAAATTGGCATGACTGTACTTACGAGCGATTTGTGAAGGGTCATTGTACTGTTGATTGGTTGTATTCAATGGACACAAAAATATATCTGTAGTGCGAATAATGCAACTGTTGGTCTTTAGTGGACTCCCTGGCAGTTAATGGATGGTGGATATCGTGATTAAAGAGTTTAGTCAGTTATTCATGTACCGTTGGATCTTCAAGCTACAAGTCCATAAGGTCTCCTTGGTAGCTCAATGGATTCATGTTGAGAATCAATTTTTGGGTTAGTTTGAAGTGTTCAAATTAACAAGAGCAAAATTTATTATATACGATATAATTAAATTGCTTCAATTATATGTGATATAATTGATTTGATGTATTAGATATATTAATTGAAGGAATTAATATTAAATACCATAAAGGAGAAATAGAACTATGGTTTATATATTGCATGAGATGTGATATTAAAACTATAGGTTATAAATATATTGTTTATTTATAATTTAATCAATTATGAGATAATTGGTTTCGATTTTTTTCTCCTAATAACCAACTTAGTGAGAAGTTGTAATCAGTTATGGTAACTGATGGATAAAATGAAAATCGTTTTCATTTTTCAATAATTGAACGATAAGTAAACGTGCATAAAGAAAAAGCTATATGATAGCTTGAGAGAGTAAACGATCGTGTATTGAGTTTTTCTATATGATAGTCGCTCGCTTCTAAACGATCGAGTACCTAAGTCTACACGATAGACTTTGGACTTCTCCCACTTACTCGATTGTCTACACGATCATTCAGTTCCTCTTTCTCTCTACCAAATCCATACAGAGCCCACAACTCCTAAATTCTCAAACCGAGAATACCAAGGTAGCCTCGTGGTGGTGTCTACGTGCTGTTCAAGGGTCGAGGGTCGAGTGTTACTCGTTGTTGTTAAAGGATAGTTATGAGGCATTGCGTTCATGCTGTTGAACGTTCATGCTATTTGATCGTGAGATATGAGAAGAAAAATTCTTCAAGGGTATGTTCACTCGATCTGTAGTGTTAATTTTATGAAGCGTGCTGTAATTTAAAGTTTGTGCATAACTATTGTTGTTTGATTGTAAATGTGTATGTTCTTTCACAATAGTATTCAAAGTGATTGAGTCTGTAAGAGTTGTTTGTGATGAAGCTTCAACGTATGGAGATGTCATTCTCATTAAGGAAGAAGACCAAAGGTTGGTTGCATCATGTAGCCCAGGCTAAATGATCGTTTAGATTTGGCTATTCGATTGTGTAGTATTTTCTAAACGATCGCATGGCTGATGCTACGAGATCAAGTAAAGAGTTTACTCGATCGTGTGGTGTTGGCTACTCGATCGCATAGACGCTGAGATAAACGATCGTTGAGTATATAATACTCGACGCATGGTAATCGCATGCACTAAACGATTGAGTAGGCCTGCATGCTCATTGCATAGTCACTGGCTACTCGATCACTTGGTATGTGATACTTGATGCTTGCTTCTCGATCGTTTAGACGATCATGCTTCATCGGATAGTTGTCGTCTACTTGATCACTTAGGCAGTGCACTGCTCGATCACGTGGCCTTCATGCTTCATCGCATAGTCAAAGGTGCTCAATCCATGCTACACGATCGTTTATACTCGTTCAGCGTTACTCGACGATCACAAGGAGCTACTATACGATCAACGAAATGATGCTTCGCTTGGGTGGTTCAAGACCCGGTTCGCCTGTTTTAACCAGTTGACTCGATGGTTTTTGTAATAGATAGCTTTTCTTTTTCGATTTTTTAGGCAAAATATCCCCGTCCATTGTTTTTTTATGAACATACATGTGATGTATGCTTAATTATAGTCATAAAGTATGCCATATAGTTTTAAAACCCACCATAGATTATGCATTTTATTCATGCATCATCTTTATATTATAAATGTTATAATATAGTAGTTTGCATGATTAAATTATATTAAAGCATGCTCATGTATCATATAATATAAGAGTTATAACATATACATGCATTAAGCATATCCATGCATCATCTTTATATTATAAGTGTTCTAGTATAAGGGTGTATGAAAGCATATATTCTTGGTTCATTACAATTTATATAAGTGTTATATATAGTAATGAATGAACAATGCATGAAACATGACACTTAATTTATAAAAGTTATAATATCTAGTCTAGCTTAGTAATGTAGTTGGTTTTAGTTTTTTCTTTTTATATGAGTTATAATAGAAATTAGAACTAAAATCAATAAGAAAGACATGCATGCAAACTTAGGTTTAATCATGTTTTAAAAGAGTTTTAAAATTTGATTGAGATAGACCTAAGATCACAGTTCTAATGAGATTAGAAATCTTTTAATCGATTTAATAGAATTAAATTGGCTAATAAAAGATTAAATATGTACCAAATCTATCTATAAGGGATTTTTTATCTAAGGTGGGTTCTGTCTAGGTTAGGGTATTTAAGCTGACAGAAATGGAACACCCTTACCTGAGAACCTACCTGAAAAGGTGAATTAGATAGATTTGCTGCATGCATGCAAATTTTATGATATTTTGTTAAAGTGTTTAATAAGACTTGATTCGAACTTGTATGATTTGATGGTGTTTGGGTAGGTCAATACCAAGGTGAATGGAGAGAATTTTCATGGTAAGTGGGGGTGGGACGTGTGACAACATATTCCACGGTCTCTCTCATTAGGTTGCATAACATTTTGTGCATCGCCTCGAGGCACCCTAGGAGTGTCCCCCTAAAAGATGGTTGTATTTGCACAACTCTTTATCTGATCTCCTGAAAAGGATAAGGTTGCTTTAGTCTCTTGTCCTAATCTGCTTTTTCCCTACGGTGGGTGCATTAGGGGTAGACTCTAGGGTCTAAAATGAAGGGTTATACTTATGCGGAATTGTTAAGGTTGTTAACAAATTTTGGACCAACGGTAACTTTTGTCCTACCTCGCTAGGGCATTATTGCAAAATAGATGTCTTTTCCTTAGGATACAATAGAACTATTTTGCTAAAACCTAAAAATTGGTGTTAAAAGTGGTAATGCAAGTAGACTTATTAAGTCTGTTCTTGTTTTCAGCAACTTTTAAATTATGGCAACCACTACTTTAGCTATATTAGCCATTGATAAACTAACTGGCGATAACTACGCTAGTTAAAAGAACTCAATACTCACAATACTTATCATCGATGACCTCCGATTCATCCTTATGGAGGAGTGTCCTCCTATTCCACCTTCTACGGCTGCTCGAAATGTTCAAGACGTGTATGAGCGATGGACACGGGCAAACGAGAAATCCCGAGCATACATCTTGGCCAGCCTGAATGACGTCTTGGTCAAGAAGCATTAGCCCATGGCCACTGCACGTGAGATCATGGAGTCCCTAAAAGGAATGTTCGGACAACCGTCCGGGCAGCTCAAGCATGACACTTTAAAGTGCATCTTCAACTCCAAAATGAAGAAGGGTACATTTGTTCGAGAACATGATCTAAAACTGATGGTCCACTTTAATGTGGCAGAGATGAATGGGGCTCGCATCTATGAGGGCAGCCAAGTTAGCATTATTCTGCAAACATTGCTAGAAAGCTTCCTGCACTTTGTAAGCAATGTTGTTTTGAACAGGGTTGATTATACCCTTATAATACTCCTCAACGAATTGTATACGTTCCAATTCTTGCTAAAAAAGTTAAGAAGATAGAATAGGTTTTCCATTTTGAAGGGGATGGCCGACACTAGCAAAACCCACCACAACCTGCCGCTCAGCGGTGTAGGCAACCAGGCTGGATGAAAAAAGAAAATGTTTCGACTGCAACTAGGATTGGCATTGGAAACGGAACTGCCCATGTTGGTTAAATGAGAGGAAGAAGCAAAGGTCAAGGCTAAACAAGGTAAATGTGATTTATTAGTTTTGGGAACTTGTTAGTGGAGAATGATGATTCTGCCTCGATTATAGACTCTGAGGCCACTAACCATCTTTGTTCTTCTTTTCAAGGGATTAAATCCTGGCGACAGCTTGAGGCTGGTGAGATGATGATGCGAGTAGGAACTGGACATGTCGTCTCAACTGTGGCAGTGGAGGCCTCTGGTTGACTTTACAGAATAGGTTTATCATTTTGAATGATGTATATGTTGTTCCCGAATTAAAGAGGAACTTGATTTCTGTAAAGTCCTTGCTTGAATGTAAATACACTCTTAATTTTTCAATTAATAAAGTGTTTATTCTGAAAGATGGTGTTGAGATATGTCCAGCTTTACTGGAAAATAATTTGTATGTGTTAAGGTCATTAGCAACAAATTCCTCAATAACACAGAGATGTTTAAAACTATCGTAACTCAAAATAAACGACTTAAGGTTTCTCCTAAAGAAAATGTCTAACTTTGGCACCTTCGATTAAGGCACATCAATCTCAATAGGATTGAGAGGTTGGTGAAGAATGTACTTTTAAACGAGTTAGAGGAAAATTCTTTACCAATGTGCGAGTCATGCTTTGAAGGAAAGATGACTAAAAGACCTTTTACTGGAAAAGGTTATCGAGCCAAATAGCCTCTAGAATTAGTACATTCAGACCTTTGTGGTATGATGAATGTGCGAGCCAAGGGAGGTTACAAGTATTTAATCACTTTTACTGACGATTATTCAAGGTATGGGTATGTTTTTTTATGCAAGATAAGTCAGAGTCGTTTGAAAAGTTCAAAGAGTTCAAAGCTGAAGTTGAAACACATTAGATAAACGGATTAAGACACTTCGATCTGATCGAGGTGGAGAGTTCCTGGATTTTGAGTTCCAGAACTATTTGATAGAACATGGAATTGTTTCTCAATTCTCAGCACCTGGTACACCTCAGCAGAATGGTGTATTGGAGAGGAGAAACAGAACCTGTTGGACATGGTTCGGTCAATGATGAGTTACACTTTCTTACTGGTCTCGTTTTGGGGTTTTACATAGAGACTGCATCTTATATCCTTAACTGTGTTCCTTCCAAGAGTGTTGCCAAAACACCTTTGGAGTTGTGGAACGGGCATAAAGCTAGTTTGCGTCATTTCCACATCTAGGGTTGCCCAACACATGTGCTTGAGGATAATCCTAAGAAACTAGAACCACGTTCTAGGCTTTGCTTATTTGTAGGCTATCCCGAAGGGACACGAAAGGGGTACTTTTATGATCCTAAGGAAAACAATGTGTTTGTGTCGAAAAACGCTACCTTCCTTGAAGAGGAACATATAAGGGAGCACAGTCCGAGAAGTAAAACTGTATTGAGTGAACTTTTCAAAGAAGCTACTGAAACTTCAACAAGAGTTGTTGAAGAGCCTACTACATCAACAAGAGTAGTTGATGGGAGTTCATCTAGTAGGTCAAATCCACCTCAAGAGTTGAGGGAACCTTGACATAGTGGGAGGGTTGTGAACCCATCTATTCATTATATGGGTTTAACTGAAATCCTGGCTATAGTAGCTGATGGCGAGATTGAGAATCTGTTGTCTTACAAGAAAGCAATGGAGGATGTTGACAGGGATGAATGTGTCAAAGCCATGGATCTCGAAATGGAGTCTATGTACTTCAACTCAATCTAGGATCTTATAGGTCACCTGATGGGGTTACATTTATAGGTTATAAATGGATCTACAAGAGGAAACGGGGTGCTGATGGGAAGGTGCAAACCTTCAAGGCTAGACTTGTGGCAAAGGGTTATACCCAGGTGGAGGGAGTTGACTATGAGGAGACTTTCTCGCCTCTCGCTATGCTTAAGTCTGTCTGCATCCTCCTATCCATTGCCTCATATTATGACTATGAGATATGGCAAATGGATGTCAAGACTGCCTTTCTGAATGGTACTCTTGAGTAGATCATTTATATGGTACAACCCGAGGGATTCATAGCCAAAGATTAGGAGAAAAAGGTTTGCAAGCTGAATCGGTCCATTTATGGACTGAAACAGGCATCTCAGTCTTGGAACATAAAGTTTGATACTATGATCAAATCTTATGGTTTTGACCAAAACGTTGATGAACCTTGTGTCTACAAGAAAATCATCAACAGTTCAGTAGTTTTCCAAGTGTTATATTTTGACGATATCCTACTCATTGGAAATGATGTAGGTTTATTGACTTTAGTTAAGAACTGGCTAGTGACCCAATTCCAAATGAAAGATTTGGGAGAGGCTCAGTTTGTTCTTGGGATTTAGATCTTTCGGGATTGAAAGAACAAAATGCTAGCACTGTCTCAAGCATTATACATTGACAAGATGTTGATCAAGTACTCGATGCAGAACTCCAAAAGGGGTCTTTTTCCTTTTTGCCATGGAGTTACATTGTCTAAGAAGCAACGTCCTAAGACACCTAAAGAGGTTGAGGAAATAAGACGGATACCCTATGCATTTGACGTCGGCAGTTTGATGTATGCGATGTTATGTACTAGACCTGACATATTCTACGCTGTGGGGATAGTCAGTAGATATCAGTCTAATCCAGAATAAGGTTACTCGACTGACGTCAAGAATATCCTTAAGCATCTTCAGAGAACGGGGAACTACATGCTTGTGTATGGTTCTAAGGATTTGATCCCAGGATACACGGACTCTGATTTTCAGACTGATAAGGATTCTCAAAAATTCACTTCAGAATCAGTGTTCACTCTTAACGGAGGAGCTGTAGTATGGCGAAGCACTAAGTCAGGGTGCATCGCTGACTCCACCATGGAGGCCGAGTATATAGTGGCTTGTGAAGCTGTTAAAGAGGTCGTTTGACTCAGGAAGTTCCTGGCTGATCTGGAAGTTGTTTCGAACATGTCTAGGCCCATTAACCTTTATTGTGATAAAGTGGTGCTGTGGCGAATTTCAGAGAGCCTTGGAGTCACAAGCGCGACAAGCATATAGAGCGAATCATCTCATCAGAGAGATTGTGCATCAAGGGGATGTGATTGTCACGCAGATAACTTCGGGGCACAACGTTGCTGGCTTATTTACGAAGGCTCTCACGACTACAGTGTTTGAGGATCACCTACAGAGTATGGGTCTACAGGACCGACCATGGCTGGACTAGAGTAAGTGGGAGTATTGTTGTACTGGGCCTTTGTGCATAACTATTGTTGTTTGATTGTAAATGTGTATGTTCTTTCACAATGGGGTTTAGAACGATCTGCTTCCGCTCATTGGTTCTCTTTGATAAGAGTTCCTTCAGATAAATATTTGATCTACTTCAACTCGATCAGGTACATGAATACTGAACCTAATTGAATTTTGTATACATATTTTTTATATACTTTCCTTTAATATTTTTAATATAATATGTAATGTTTCAGATTATTTGGGAGTCTTACAAAGCTGTCATGGACCCTTTGCCCAATTTCTGTACACGGTCAAGATATATGGTGGACGATGAGTCCTCTTATATGTTTCCACATTTGTGAGTAGCATTTTCCTAATAGGGTGATCAAATAATTTGGTTTCCAATAGGATGGAGTGCAATACTGAATCCTTACTGCATGAAATCGACCTGAGAACTACAGATTGGTCTGAAAAAGTTGCACATTTGGTAGTGTAATGACACTATCGTAAAAGGTTTATTGCAATAGGGATTTGAATTGGGCAATTCGGTAGGGATGCAACTCAAAATTACATCAATTGATATAATAATATTACAAGGTGCTACATTACTCGTTTGAGAGCAACTGTGGGTTATCTGGTACATAATTAAATATTGTCTAATTATTTTTAATTTAAATTTATTTTAAACATCCGAGAGCAATTATGGGTCATTTAGATGGAGAAGAATATTTATATAACCTAAATTTTAGTGAGAACCAAACTAGATATTAAAACACATAAATGAAAAAATATACAAATAAAATATAGAAATATATTTCCTAATATTATACAAAGCAATTATGGAAATATATTTCCTAACAAATTTTCATTAAACAATTGTTTTCACAATGTTCATTAAACAATTGCTTATGACAGTTTTTTAGAGGTAATATTAGCTTTCCTTCTATTTATATATTTACATTTCCGTAATGTGCTTCAAGTTTATTTTTATCTATATATAACTAAACCCTAGTTGAAAAGGTTTGGAAAAATAGATATTAGTGAAGAGCCAAGGAGGATAGAGGTTGGGGTCAAAAGTTAGAATAAATGGCTGAAGAATTTGATCGTTTCTTGAGTTTTTTTCAATCAAAGAGAGTATATGATTTCCTTAAAAAAAGATTTGTGTACATCATAGATTCTGTTTAGTAATTATTTGATTTTTTAAAACTAAGTTTATAAACATTATTTTAATCTATTGACTTATATGTTTTGTTGTTAATTTTAAGAGTGTTTTTGTTACATCCCAAATTTTTATATAAATATTTTAGGAAATTACATTTTAAATTTAAGGTTAAAAATCAAAGTCCAGACAATTTCTAAATGTAAGGTAACAAATTATCAATTGACTATAAATCTTATTGGCAATTATTAAACAAAACACTAACATCTAAGTAAATGGTCTAAGAAATTAAATAATTATAATATAATAGTAATAAAAAATAAATCTAGAAAGTTGGCGGAAAGGAAAAAGAAAATAAAAATTAAGATGAAAAATCTAGAAAGTTAGACAGAAAAATAACCAAATAATAATAATAATAATATAATAAAATAAAAATAAAAATTAATTAATTAATTAAAAGAAAAAGAAATTTACATAGAGGAAAGTTAGACAGAAAAATAACCAAATAATAATAATAATAATATAATAAAATGAAAATAAAAATTAATTAATTAATTAAAAGAAAAAGAAATTTACATAGAGACCGCCTACAAATAGGAAAATGGGGGCTAATTCGTTTAGGAGAAAAGGAAGAAAAGTAATCGGAGACCAATTTCTTGAGGTGTTGACTGTGTTCAAGTAAGTTTTTGTACTTTAATATTTTATTCTTTTCAATTATATTAAACACTTCAAGTTAAACACTAATATAGATTCAATTCACTTTTTATATAATTTTAGAAACTTAAAAGTAAATCAAGTTTCTTTTCACATATATGAGAATATGGCTTTTAAGTAATATGTAAGACAAAAACATTTGTAAGTTGAAAATCTAGTACCATCATGGTGATAAAGTTCTTAATAAAACACAAAGTATATACCTAGAATTACTTTGTTACTAACTTTATATATATAGCTCGAAATTATGAAGAAATTACAATATTTTTCAATTACATCTTTGATAAAATAAATCTGAATAATTAGTTTACACCGTAAACATATGAATTAGTTTTAATTGTAGTGCTTCCTTTGAGATATATAAAGACAGACCACAAGCAATAATTAGGAATAAATAAGATCACAATCAAAGTAAATAGTTTATCTCACCCTCTCTTTAAGTGTTTTATGGTAGTGTACCTTTGTTATTGTTGGCTTTTATGTCCTAAAACTCGTGGTATGTAAACAATAGAACTTATTCTGAAAAATTCAATAAGTTCTTATTCAATATATTATTTTTTTTAGAAATCCAATAAACCTAAGTCCCTTGACTATTATATGAATACTTGAACTTTATGTGGAGACATACAAGTGAATCAGATTTGAATAAATAGTCAAAATGATCTATAGTATATGAATAAGGTTGGATGCCTTATTCTGGTAACACTATTGGATACGGTCTACTCTGTAGTTGTTACAAAGAGTTATAAAGTGCTACAAACGAAGTGATCCTAATTTGTTCATGTTGGGACATAAGGAGTGGGGGTGTCCTGTGCAAATGAGTTTTGTACAAGATCGAACCACAAAACCAATCACTCTTACTTTATAACATTTTTTACTGTTTAAGACTGATTATTTCAAAGCGATGACCTTGGTAACTTGACCTTAATCCCGAGCTAACTATGAACTCCTATTTGTTTGGGATTATCCTTTGATCTGCAAACGATGAGAGTAGACCAACTGTCTTTGATCAATAAGCCTCCCATTTTGGAGATAAGATCAGATGAATAGCTGGGGACATAGGGTGCAAGATGGAGTTCACTCTTACCCGATTAGGGTTAGTAGAGAGGTTGTTCCCTTCAAGTGTTGATTCTGGGTCTTGAACAAGATGCCTCACCCTTTCATTGGCCTGAGATGGATTTGATTTGTTGATTGGATCACAAATCAATTGTTCATTAGGGGATCAGTGGGACTTCAGGAACAAGAAGTAATTTCGGGGTTAAAACATAGATTCAACCCAACCATTATTACGAACAACCTATGAAGGGTTAACTTACTAATCATGGTTATATCGAGTGGACATAATATATCTACAGTGAGGGGAATTCAGCTATGGGCTTTAGTGGAATCACCCGTTAGTTAACGAATGAGGGTTAGTTCAGTCTAATGAGTTTAGCCGATTAATCTTGGATCGTTGGAGCCCATGATCTGTAGGTTCGTGAGGTTCCCCTACTAACTCGTAAATGGATTAGCTCTAGAGTAGCGTGATGCGTTAATTGAAGTATTCTAAATTAAATAAAATTGGAGAAATATGATTTAAATATTTAAAGATGGAATTGTGTAAAAATTAATTTAATATTCGATATTAAATTAACTAGAATTATTTAAATTGTTTAAATAATTATTTATTATTTTATTAAAAAATTAATTTATGAAATTAATTTTATAAAATTAATAATATTTTCAATTTTATTAAAGGAATTGAGTTATGAAATCAATATTTGAAAATTTGAAAAAGAAGAAAAATCACAAAATAGAAAATTGGTTTTTTTCATTGTCTTCATCAAGTAGCTCACTAACAATCCACTTCTCAAGCTTCATTAACTCCAAGCATGAGCTGCATCTCATGCAGTTAATCTCTTTGCATGACTGTCTGCAATATATTTGAAGAGATTGGAGTGATTTTGAAAAAAGGCAACCGATCAAATTTTTCTGAAAAATTCGTTAGAAGAAAGGTGTTCTTCATTTGGGTTGCTGCAGTGAGTTAATCTCCATATTCCCTTAATTCAAGCTTATTTTGAGTCCCACTACTCAATCTAGAGCACCAAGAGAATAGTAGAGAAGATCTTAGGGTGGTCTACAACAAGATTCAGAGGAGATTTGCAACTGGATTCAAGCTTTGAGGAAGTTCTACAAAGGTATGTCATGAAACCCATTTATTCCTATTGAAACATGCTTTCATTTCTACCAAAATTAATGGATTAGAGTGCTTATGGATCCTGGTCACTTCCACTGCACGATGGTACGTTCCAACAGTTATGTTGTATTACATGGTTAAAAGACGTTTCTCTACAAGGGACCCCATGCATTATGTTTGTTCATGATTATGTTAAGATCAAGTTTTAATTAGGTATAGGTTATACTTCCAAGACTAACAGAACATGTATGGTTTCACCCCTCTAGACCCAATCCTATGTTATGTTTATGCTACAGACCAACAGGGTATGTATGGTTGCACCCCTCTAGTCCAATCTTATGTCTATGTTAATGGTTGGTATTGGATGCGACTCTGGCCCTCCTGATTGCATGACCCACTAATCATGAGATTGGTTAGTTTCCACTTAGGTCCACATCTTCCTACCAGAGCGGGGGAACTCACGTTGGAAGTGTAACCGATTACCTCATATTATGATAAGTCTATGTTTTGGGTCCCAATCATATGTTTTCATGACATGTTGCATGTGAGTGTGCATTTGGTCACTACCTTAAGTGAGAACTACTTACTGGGTATATTATATACTCATACTATTTTACAAACTTTGTAGGTAAGGACACAACATAGATGGCATGACTGGACATCGCTCAAGAGGCCAACCATCAAACTCACTATTTTGGTCATATATGCATTTTGTCCCATTAAGCTAACGTTTTATGGATCCTGGTGTTTTGTAAAATAAATGTTTTGTATAGTTTTGCTACTTAATAAAAAATTTTTTAGATATGTTCTTTTAAAATCTTTACCAAAACTCATCTCATGATAGAAAAGTCTAAGTATGCATATCGTAGCGATTAGACCTTGTTACGTAAGGGTCAGGTAGTTACAGTTTTCAAACCAAAGCCAAAATTTGGAAAAATTGTGTCAAAACGTCCAAAAGTTTTCATATCTCACAACTAACACTCTTTTGGCAATTCATTGAAATAGGTTTATTTGACCTTTTTCATCGCGCATCCAATTTATTGATTATTTTAGGCTTTTTCAGTGGAATCTCAACCTGGATGAAAACTGTAGTTGTATATAGTCTTTCCCAAACCTTACGTAATATGTAATCTTCTTCAAATTTAAAGGAATTTTAGATTTTTTAACAATTTATATTTATATTTATGACGAATCAAATCTTCATCAGTTGCCTGACCTTTCTTAACCAAAAATTAAATATAATACTTTAATATTTATGATGAATCAAATCTTTATCAGTTGGGCTAACTTGTAAACATACTTATAAATGAGTAAAGTTTGAAGATCTTGACTTTAATGTCCAAAGACATAAGGTCCCTTTAGTAACCATTTTGTTTTTCATTTTTGTTTTTAAAAATTAAGCCTATGGACACTACTTCCACCTTCAAATTTCTTCCTTTATTATCTACTTTTCATCAATAGTTTAAAAATCAAGCTAAATTTTGATAACTAAAAAAAGTAGCTTTCAAAAGGTTGTTTTTATTGTTTAAATTTGGCTAAGAATTAAATCATTGCACTTAATAAAGATGTCAATCATTGTAGGAAATGTAGATGATATAGGCTTAACTTTTAAAAACAAAAACAAAAAACCAAATAGTTACCAAACGGGATCTAAAGAATCTAAATTTCAACTTTGAGGGTCATAACTTTGAGATCACTTGACCAATTTTGATGTTGTTTCAAAAACTTTTGTGCAACTTTTTAAGATCTAATTGTTGGAAGATGACTTATTCGACCCTTTGCTGCAAGTTTGGTTCTCCAGTTTGATCACACAGTATTTTTCATCAACATTATTTTATCCTTTTTTTTATGTTAATTTTGGTAAATGAATTCAGTTGCTATTAGTCATTTCTCTTCATTTTGATAAACTTACCTACTAGGGTTTATAAGTTTGTTTTCAAATGAGTTTATATATGTATATTTATATATATATGTATACATAACATTATAACTAAATTGTTGGGATAGCTAGTTGGGAGAACATTAGTCTTAAAATGTTAATGTCACATGTTCAATCCCATTCATTGCATTTTTTTTTACTTTTATCATAAAATATGTATACAGCCTAAAGAAATTATGTCTATGTATTGTATACCTTATATGTATTTTCATGTAAAATTAAAATAATCAAATAGTGTATTATTTGGTTTGTTGTTAACGGCAAACCTATTATGGAGTCTAAGAACCACAGACATAGATACAGATATGATACGATACGGCGATACGTTAATTTCTAAAAAACTAAGATACGGATACGTGGAAGATACGTTATATATATATATATGTCTAATTAATTGTTATAATACTTATTTTAAATTAGATTAAAATAGATTCAAGAAGAGAGTGAAAACTTGAAAGAAAAAAAATCCAGTAATGTCGAGTGATTGTTGAGCGACTTGAGTAGACGGTAGGAAAGAAGTAGAAGATGAATATTGAAGAATGAAGTTGAGGATGAAGGGGGTGTGAATCATGATTTAAATAGTGAGAGAGAAGGGAAGAATGAAGATTTAATTACGTTTCAGATTTTTTTTTTATGTTTTATCATTTTTAATTTATTTTGTTTTGGATTGCTCAATTTAAATGGACTTTAATATTTGGAGGTGGTTTTAAAATGGTTGAAATCACTTATTATTTTCAAAATCACCGTGAAACATATTTAATTCTTCAAAACTAATTTTGATGATATGAAAATTGCATTTAAAAGTGTAAATTTGAAAACTAAATTAATTTTGAGTATTAAAAGTGTATTTTTCGAGTGATATTTGATGATTCTAAAATCACTCCAAACATGCACTAAAATAAAATGTGTTGTGGGTTGGGCTTTTTAAATAGTTGTGCTTAAATTTGAAAAAATAATTGACCCACGTATCCCCTTCACGTATCTGAAAGCAGATACGCGTATTTGAAAATTAAAAATATAAATAAAAAAATTAGATACTTCAAATCACGTATCAGACATGTACCTACCACGTATCTAGACGTATCCGTATCGTATCCTGATTCTCTGCATAATTAGAAGTATCTATGCTTCCTGATTGGAGTGATGCATGATGATTGGCTCAATATTTGTGAAATTCTACTCGATGTGACCCCACCTGTTGATAAAATTAAAGGATCAAGATTAAGTTTAACATGGTTAGAGATACAATTTCCATTGCTTGATGATGATGCATGAGGAAGTTGTCATGAGATATACGCGAGCATACATACTACAGATGATGGGTGGAAGTCTTTTTTCTTACAAATCAAGTCACTTCGTGCACTTGATGTTCCTACCATTGTTAACCAACCTCTATGAAGCGGGACGGTATTCTTGGGGTGGAGTGTCTTTGGCATTACTGTATAGACAACCATACAAAGTAACAAAACCTGACGCTCGTGAAATCATTGGGCCTCTGATACTTATACAATTATGGGCTTGGGAATGATTTCCAACAACGGCTCCATTGCTGCGTGTTGGTAGAAAAATTATTATTATTGACGGATGGGGTTGAACATGCAGTCATGTGTTATACATGGTTTAAGATATGCGTTTATGCCCATGCATTTGAGGTCATGCATCAGAATAAAAATGCATTAATCTAGTATGCAATGACCACGCGTTCCTATCATAAATTTTCTTATGCTGGCACCAAGTATAACACAAACGCAAATTTCTCGGGTAATCCGAGGTCGAACACAGGGACTTGTCACTCAATAATGCTGGTGAAGTAATGTGTTTAAGGCGATGAATAAAAATAAAGCGAAGAATGTTTAATGGATTTACACATTACTCTTACTCCTAACTAAACAGATTGAGCAATAGAAGACTTGCGATGAGAATAGGTAGATACACAACAATCATTAACGCATAGTAATGTCTATTATCTTAAATCGTCCGAGTAATCCCAGCTCGTCACACTAACGCATCGCACACCTCTCGGTGGTCAGCCGCATGACTATATCTCTATAGTGCATGGTTGCATCGAGCATAAGATTGTGCCTATCTCTAGGAACAATGCAAACTTTGCTTTAGTGCGTTCCATCTCTTACCTTCTCAGGCAGTTAGACGCGACTATTTAACTTATAGACAAGCAATGCAACAACCCATAGACAAGCGTTGCTATAGCCTTTCACCAAGCAAAGAGGTTAACTCACTATACTCGCACAATGCACACCTCTCGATGGGTTGCTACATGTGTCCTATCTCTAGGCTACACGATTCAGTATGCGATCGCTTTTGATAAATAAACGCTAAAGATAATCAATGATAGAGATAAAGATGATGAAGAAGATGGCATTGAAGAAATCAAGAGATGCATTGATCGCAAACCTCTACCTTGAGGCAAAAGTTTGGATATCTTGAAATGAAGGTTTAAAAGGCTATTTATAGAGTTTAAACGCCGACAGCTATCATGATTGCGTTATGGCTCACTGCTACTTTTGTCGCGGTATGGGCAATGTCACATCGTCTTATCTTGATACTCCCAAGGTATGCGTCCGAGCTTGATTTAGTTGAAGCATCAACGCGTTCTACCCATCTTGCGATCGTCCTTCTATTATGGTTGTCACTCCGTGGCTGCAATTCCCAATTGATCACCACAACTTTCATGTGATGGGCACATTCAATCACCGCAATTTCCAAATAATCACCGCATTCGCTTTATCAGCGCAACTTTTGTGCAATGGATGCATTTGATCATTGCAACTTCCATGCGATGGACGCATGCGATCCAACTTTCAGCGCATGCGTTTGTCTTTGCGATCGTCTGGCTTCAGCGCATGCATTTGTCTGTGATTGCTTATTTCAAACACATGCGTTTGATACCTGCGATAGCTACAAAAATAGACAATTTGGCATGGAGTAACGCATAATATTGGGGTCAGTGAAGATCTAGGTGCTAATAGACGCAAAACTCAATTTTTCGCAAATGCTAAGTATTATCACCACATTTTCTACTTATTATCCCTCATGATTCTAAATAAAAAGCTTATAATAACTGGCATTTCTACCAGTTATCACTGCGACATGTCAATGGTCATCAATTAGCTGACAAGCCTACGGTTCTTGATATGTTATTCTAATTTAATTTAATAAATACTTTTATATGACAGATATAGTTAATTTGAAATCTAAAATATTAATTTAATAATTTAGGTGGAGAGATCAATTTTATGTAACTAGGTCAGCTATACATGTGGTAAATCAATATAGATACATGTTTGATCTGCTTTAACCTGATCAGGTACATGAATAACGGACCCAATTGAAATTGTTATACATATTTTTCATATACTTTCCTTTAATATTTTTAATATAATATGTTGTGTTTTAGATTATTTAGGAGCCTTACAAAGTTATCATGGACCCTTTTCCCAATTTCTGTACAAACAGTCAAGATATATGGCGAACGATGAGTCCTCTTATATGTTTCTACATTTGTGAATGACATTTTCCTAACAGGGTGATTAAATAATTTGGTTTCCAGTAGGATGTCCCATCAGAGTGCAATACTGAATCCCTACTGCATGACATCGACCTGAGAACTACAGATTGGTCTGAAAAAGTTGCACATTTGGTAGTGGAATGACACTATCGTAAAATGTTCATTGCAATAGGGATTTCAATTGAGAAATTTTGGTAGGGATGCAACTCAAAATTACATCAATTGGTATAATAATATTACAAGGTGCTACATTAATCGTTCGAGGGCAAGTGTGGGTTATGATTCAAAGGTCGGTTCATCATCTTCGTACAAGCGTGGACGTGGGCACAGCCGTGGAGAGTGTAACAAATATTTATACTATGAAACGCTTGCAAAGGTATCACAGCCACCAGAGAATCAAGAGGAACCAAAGCAACATCAAGAGAAACCAAAGTAACCTAGAGTTTAAAGTGACGATGACAACCAGCTTGAAATCGACAATGTCTGCCTTGTAGGACACATTGATTTTTTTGTTATTATTTCTAAGTAAATGAGAAAAATTAACATTTTAATTTACATTTTATTATTTTGAAACTATAAAAATAGTTGTAATATGAAAGAAAAGAGAAGGTTGAGAATTTCTTCTTTTCTATGATGTCTCTTATTATTAAGAAATACAAGGGTAGATTTTTCTTATTATTAAAAAATAGAACAATAAATTTGCATGAAGTACCTTGTTTAGGGGAAGGTAAAGAAATAAAATTGGAAAAATCCAAAAAAGAAAGAAAAAGGGATTGAGTGTAGAACACTCGACCATATAAATTATCTTTGTCGAGATTTGAAAACTCAACAAACATTACGATAGTTTTTTTTTTAAAAAAAAAAAAAATCCCGTACAAGCCAAATCTCCAAAACTACCATATTTATCTAAAACTACAATATTTCACTAGTTATTTTTAAATGTTATACTATTCCTCCAATCTCAAATAAAGCTCTCTCAAATAACTTTACCATTCTATTCGAAGGATGACCCAATCTCCTTCGTCATAGCTCAAATTCAGATATTTCTGAAACCTTCTCTATATGCATTGTAGGTATTCCTCGTAAATATTAAAATCCATCATTTCGTTCACCGACGAAAAATAGGCTCCCAGAATTTTGATCCTATATAGCACATAAAGAAGGTGTAAATTGAACAAAGCAATTAGTATAATCAATTTGTTGTGACACCGATATTAATTGCATTGTAAAGTGGGTACAAATAGAATATGTTCAAGTGTGAAACCAAAAAGGACAATACTCTCTCCATTGTGGTGACATCTTTCTTCCTACTTGACAAGTTTATAGGACTTGATTGAATTGTGTATGTATGAGTGAAAAATTTTAAATTTTCAGTTGTATGACAAGATGCTCCAGTATCAATGTATAATCCAATCCATGTGAACAAAGTTAATATGAAAATCCAACTAGTAGATGCTCCAAGATGTTTATCACAACAAAATCAATGAAAATCAATGCACAATTCTAAAATCGGTGAGGACACAATTATTCCATCCACCAATAGATTGGATAATTTTCCTTTGCAAATAGATAACCACGTACACAATGCACCAAAAATTGGTGTGCCTTCAAATTGAAATCCAAGATGATTTGATGGACCGAGGTGACAAAAATAGAGTATTTTAGCAATGATAAAATTTGAGTACTGGCGAAAAGAAAATTTTATGTTTGATATTCTCTGATACCATGTGAGGAAAACTATTTCCTTCGATTTTCATTTTGAATGAAAAGAATATTTATACAACCTAAATTTTGTTGAAAATCAAAATAGATATTAAAGTACGTAAATGAAAAAATATACAAAATCAAATATAGAAATATATTTGCTAATAAGATACAAAGCAAATATGGAAATATATTTCCTAACATATTTTCATTAAACAGTTGTTTTCATAATTGTTCATTAAACAATTGCTTATGACAATTTTCTAGAGGTAATAGTAGCTTTGCTTCTTTTTATATATTTACATTTCCAAAATATTCTTTAAGTTTATTTCTAGCTATATATATGTGTAACTAAACCCTGGTTTGAAATGTTTGGAAAAATAGATATTGATGAAGAGCCAAAGAGGAAAGAGATTGGGGGCAAAGGTTAGAATCAATGGTTGAAGAACTTGATCATGTTTTAACATATTATTGGAGTTTTATTTCAATCAAAGAGAGCGTATGATATCCTTCAAGAAACTTATGTATATCATAGATCTCGTTTGGTAATAATTTGGTTTTTGAAAATTAATCCTATAAACATCACTTATATCTATTGGCTTATATGTTTTGTTGCTAAATTTTAGGAGTCTTTTCAAAATCAAAGCCAAAATTTGGAAAAATTGTGACAAATAAGCTCTGAAAGTTTTCATCTTTCACAACTAGCACCCTTTTTTGAAATTCGTTGAAATAGTTCTATTTGACTTCTTTTCATCATACATTCAATCTATTGATTGTTTTAGGTTTTCTCGGTGGAATCTTGACTTGGATGAAGATTGTAATTGTACTTTCCCAAACCTTACGTAATATCTAATCTTCTTCAAATTTAAAGAAATTTTAGTTTTTTTATGATTGATTTTTATATTTATGATTAATTAAATCTTCATCATTGCCTCATTTTTCTAAACCAAATAATTCTAAAAATATAATACTTTTAATATTTATAATGAATCAGCCTTATAAATAAGTAAAATTTGACTTCAAAATTAAAAACTTAAAGAATCTAAATTTCAACTTTGAGGTTAGTAATTTTGAGCTCACTTGACCAATTTTTATGTTGTTTTTAAAACTTTTGTACAACTTTTTCGGATCTAATTGTTGGAAGATGACTTATTCGACTCTTCGACTGCACATTTGGCTCTCCAGTTTGATTACACAGTATTTTTCATCAACATTATTTCATCTTTTTTTTTTTTTGTTTATGTTAATTTTGGCAAATGAATTCAGTTGCTATTAGTCATTTCTCTTCATTTTGATAAACTTACGTACTATGGTTTATAAGTTTGTTTTCCAATGAGATTATTTACGTATATTTATATGTATAAATAACGTTATAACTAAATTGTGGGAATAACTCAGTTGGAAGAGCATTAGATTCAAGATGTGACGATTACATGTTCAATCCCATTCATCGCATTTTTTTTTTTATTTTTATCATATTTCATATGTTTACCTAAAAAATTTGTGAGTTTACTTTTTGTTTATTACTAGATTTTTTTTTTAATATTCTTTTATTTTATATTCTGCTAGATATACCATTTTAATGTCCTTATATATTAATGTTAGTAGTTTTTGAGTATTAGTTATATATTGATGTTAGTAGATCTACCATGTTAATTTTTTAATAGTCCTTGAATTCAAGAATATTTATATATTGATATTTGTAGTTTTGTATCTATCGTTTAATATTCTTATTTATATCATGTTAGATCTACTATGTTAATGTTTTCTTTTTTTATTTGAAATAATATTAAATTTTGTTAATATTAGAACTTTTAACATTAGGCTTTTCTTCAAGAAAAAAATTAGTATGAGCGTTATTTTTTTAGTACAATATTAGTTATTCGAGTATTACTTATTTCATTTGTATTAGGGTTTTTAGATTTGAATGCTCTTTTGAAAAAAAAAATTAATATTAGAACTTTAGCATTAGATTTTGTTACTATAATATTTTTTTAGTTTGAGTTTTCCAATGAGTTTATATGTATATAATTATATGTATATGTATACATAACATTATAACTAAATTGTGGGAATAGCTCGATTGGGAGAGCATTAGATTGAACTCATGTGTTTAATCCCATTCGTCACATTTTTTTTTATCATATTTCATATGTATAGAGCCTAAAAATTTATATACATGTATTGTATACCTTAGATGTATTTTAATATAAATCTTAAAAATTGAATAGCGGGATAGCTCAGTTGGGAGAGCGTCAGACTGAAGATTTGAAGGCCATGTGTTCGATATGTCATGAAAAAAATTGAAAATATGTTTTTGGCATGTTGTTGATTTCGTTCAATTTGAAGATCTTGACTTTTATGTCCAAAAACCTAAGGACCCGTTTAGTAACCATGTTGTTTTTACTTGTTGTTTTTGAAAATTAAGTCTATGGCCCCTACTTCTACCTCCAAATTTCATCCTTTGTTATCTACTTTTCACCAATTGTTTAAAAAATCAAGTCAAATTTTGAGAACTAAAAAAGGTAGCTTTTAAAATATTATTTTTTAAAAAAATTTGGCTAAGAATTAAATCATTGTACTTAAAAAAGATGTGAATCATTGTAAGAAATGTAGATGATATAGGCTTAATTTTTAAAAACAAAAATAAAAAATCCAATGGTTACCAAACAGGATCTAAAGATTCTAAATTTCAACTTTGAGGGTCATAACTTTGAAATCACTTGACCAATTTTGATGTTGTTTCAAAAATATTTGTGCAACTTTTTGACATCTAATTGTTGGAAGACGACTTATTCGATCCTTCGACTGCAAGTTTGGCTCTCCAGTTTGATTACATAGTATTTTTCATCAACATTATTTCATCCTTTTTTTATGTTAATTTTTTGCAAATGAATTCAGTTGTTATTAGTCATTTCTCTTTATTTTGATAAACTTACCTACTAAGGTTTATAAGTTTGTTTTCCAATGAGTTTATGTATGTATATTTATACGTATATGTATACATAACATTATAACTAAATTGTGGGGATAGCTTAGTTGGGAGAGCATTGGATTGAAGATGTGAAGGTCATCTTTTCAATCCCATTCATTGCATTTTTTTTTTATCATATTACATATGTATACAACATAAAAAATTTATGTGTATGTATTGTAAAACTTAGATATATTTTAATATAAATCTTAAAAATCAAATAGCGGAGATAGCTCAGTTGGGAGAGCGTCGGACTGAAGATCTAAAGGTCGCGTTTTATCCACGTTCACCGCAATTTTAGTGTATTCATTGTTATGTTATCTTATTTATTGTATGCCATGACAATAATTGAAAATATGTTTTTTGGCATGTTGTTCATTTTGTTCTCTATTTTATAGATAATCTTCATAGGATTCAAATGACGCTCAATTATTAATTATAATTTTGACTAATTAGCGTTTTTTTTGTCTTTTTGAGTTCAACAACATGTATTGTTTTGAGTTCCTATCCTCTAACCTTTTGGTTCAATTTGTTTTTTTTTTTTTTTTTTTTTTGCCATATGATCGTTGACATAATGTACATTTGTGAAGGAACGAACACAATAAAAAAAAATTCCACGACAAAACTGCTTTGACAACCTCCATAAATAAAACAGTATATAATATCTTTGTACAATCCATATTTCTTAAATTGCCAGAGAATATTAAGGAGAAAGAGAAAGAGCATTTAGTGTGTAGACTAAAAAAGTCTTTATGGCTTGAAACAAGCATTAAGTTTGAGTCTTTCATTTGAAAGCAAGGTTACAAAAAGACTACTTCGGACTCTTATGAAAAAAAAAGTTTCAAAGGATTACATAATTCAGGAAAGACAAATTATCAAATATTTATGATCAAATTCGACACAAGATTACTTGATTTGGAAAATATATATATACAATATCAGTCTTTGTCTTAGTCGAGATTCCACCAGTGAGCCCAAAACAATAGATAATTTAGATGTACGATAAAAAGAAGTCAAATTCTTATTCAAATCTCAGAGTTGATCTCAGACGGGAAGATTGAGAAAAACTATTTTCACGAGATTCTTACAAGTGTGCTTAGTTGTGAAAGGTGAAAACTAAAAAAGGTTATTCCCAAGAACTTAGTTGTGAAAGTTGAAAACTAAAAAAGAGTTGTTTCTAAGAGCTCAGTTGTGAAAGGTGAAAACTATGAGTAGTAAAAAATTGTGAGAAAACAAACATAATTTTCAAAAACCAAAAACTAAAAATGAAATGGCTACCAAACAAGATCGTAGTTATTCAATAAATGTTGATCATCTTGGATCTTTTGTTCTAATATATTATATTTCGAAAAAATAATTAGCAAAATACGGCAGTTTTGAAAATATTTAGAGATTTTTGGTAGCGTGGTAGGCTTTTTAGAAGGTCGAGAAAAAAAAAACACAGAGAGATAAATCAAGGGTTGAAGTTTAAACCATCTGTATGTTGGGATTGATGTCCTAATTCTCTTGGTGGTCTCGTAGTTTGTAAACACTTTGTAAACATATTGTTATTAATAAAATAAGTGTTATTTTATAAGCATTTACTCGATCTAATAAACTAAAATATGTGGTTATTTCATGTAACTTAAGCATGTATGTGGAGATATACAAGTGGATCATGCCTTAAGTAATAACCTAAATGGTCTGTAGTATAAGGATAAAAGAGGGATACCTTATCCTTGTGACACCATGGATACGGCCCGCTTTGTAAATATTACAAGTGTTGTAATATGCAAAAAATGGTCTGATCCTGACCATTCATGTGGAGACATGCAAGCGAGGGTATCCTATACAAAGAGTTTGTATAACCGGACCACGAGATGATTAGTCTCTTTATATAATGCCGTTGATAATTGAGACTTACATTTCACTAGAATGACCATAGGTAGACATGACCTTAATCCTGAGTGAGTTGGGAATTCCTACTCATGAGGACGGTCCTTTGATTTGTATGGGTGAGAGTGGCTAGATTGCAAACTCAATAAGCCTACCATTTTGGAGATTTGTTTGATTTGGGAGCTAGAAACTCAGCTACACATGACAAAATTTACTCCTTCCCCAAAACAGGGGTAAGTAGATAAATTGTTCCCTTAAGGGCTGATTTCGAGTCTTAAACATAGTGGTCGCACCCTCTCTTAGGAAGAGAGGACTCAGTCATAGTAAGACTATGACTTATTGTTCATTAGAGGAATCAGTGGTACTTAAAGAGTTAGATGTAACTACACGGGGAAAAACGGTGAATTGGCCCAGTTGTACTTAAGAGCGATTTGTGAAGGGTCATCGCATTGTTGATTGGTTATATCCAATGGACACAGAAATATATCCTTAGTGCGAAGAATCTGTCGGTCTTTAGTGGAGTGCCCAATAGTTAACGGATGGTGGATCTCGTGATTAAAGGGTTTAGTCAGTTATTCACGTAACGTTGGAGCTTCAAGCTATAGGTACATAAGGTCCCCTTGGTAGCTCAATGAGTTCAAGTTGAGAATTAGATTTTGGGTTAGTTTAAAGTGTTCAAATTAACAAGGGGAATTTTAATTATATGTGATATAATTAAATTAATTCAATTATATGTGACATAATTAATATGATGTATTAGATACATTAATTGGAGGAATTAATATAAACATAATTTATATTAAATACCATAACATAGAAAAAGAATATGGTTTATACGTTTCATATGATGAAATATTAAAACTATAGGTTATAAATATAATATGATAAGTTAGTTATCATATTTATTTATAATATATTAATTATATGATAATTAATTCTTCTTCTTTAATAACCGATTGAGTGGGAGGTTATTGGAAGTTATGGTAACTATGAGATAAAAAGGAAAATTTTTTCCAAATTGTGAAGATCCTTCATTTTGTTGTGTCATTTGACAAAAGAAAGGACTATCGAGTAAAACGTTTTACTAAACGATAGTGTCTCACAATCTACACGATCAAGTAAGAAGTTTACAATACGATAGTTACTCGCTTACTTGTTGCTACACGGTCGAGTAGAAAAGTCTATACGATAAGCTTCCTTTTTCTAAACGATCGAGAACCTAGTCTATACGATAGACTTCATCCATCTCCCACTTACTTGATCGTCTACCTCCTCCTTTCCTCTATCCAAAGTCACACAGAGCCCACAACCCCTGGATTCTCACATCGAGAATACCAAAGTAATTCTTGTGGTGGTGTTCTAATTTCGTTCGAGGTTCGAGGATTGAGTTGGACTCGATAGTGATCGAGGATTCATCAGTTCGTGTTGTTGGCTGGTCTGATCGTTGCGTTCTATTACTTCGTTGGACGCGTTGGAGATTGATTGAGGGATACTTGAAGAAAGGTTCTTCAAAGGTTTGCATACTCTATCCTTTGTTCATCATTTTAAAGAAGCATGCTTGTAATTTACTTAATTATACATAATTTGTTCTTATAGACTGTAATGTGTTTGTGTTCTTTCTCAATGGGATTTGGAACGATCCGTTTCTGCTCAATGGATATCTATGTTTAGATTTCCTTCGCTATGCGTCGCTGCACCTACTCCGTTGCATGCCTCCCATCGAGAAGTTTCAACCATTTGTGTGTCATTGCACCTACTCCGTTGAATGCCTCCAATCGAGACTTGAAGTCTCGACCAGCTCGTGCGCCCTATCCATCTTGAGACTTGAAGTCTCGGTCTAATCTTTGACCACACTACCCGAGCCAACCGCACTGCTGCCAGCCGCTGCCAAAGTCTAGTCAGATCAGGAACCAGGGGTCGAAACTTCCACTCTCGACCTATGTCTTTTTATCCTTCTCCCTTCCCCCTTTTTCTTCTCACTGTTGGGGATGATGCCCTAAACTCTCATAAGGTCCTGTAGTTTGTAAACACTTATACGAACAAATGCTTGTGATGTAATATATGAGATATTTTCTTCACACTTATTTATGAAACATGAGATGTTTTATTTGCATTTATCACAAACCAATAAATTAAGATCCCTAGTTGTCATTGTAACTTAAGCATATATGTGGAGACATACAGGTAGATCATGTCTTAAGTGATAACCTAAATGGTCTGTAGTATATGGATATAAGAGGGAAACCTTATCCTTGTGACACTACGGATACGACCCACTTTTTAGGTAGTTACAAGTGTTGTGACGTGCTACAGATTGTCTGATCCTGATCATTTATATGGGGACGTGTAAGCGGGGGTATCCTATACAAAAGAATTTGTATAAGACCGGACCACGAAATGTTTAATCTCAATATATAATGTCGTTCATGACAGAGACTTTATTTCATTAGGATGACCATAGGTAACATCAACTTAACTCAAGGTGATTTGGGAACTCTTACTTATGAAGGCGGTCCTTTGATTTACATTGGTGCGAGTGGTCAGATTGTCGACTCAAACCTACCACTTAATCGTGGAGAGGTTTGTTTGTGATTGACCAGACGATTGGGTACACGATCGTAGAGACAACGAGAGGTTGTTATTCCAGACTCTACGAGAGCAAGAGAAAATCAGATGAAAAGTTCTTCAAATGTAATTCTCTCACTCCTTTTGTATTTAATTTCTAAAGCATGTCGTAATTTTGTTAGAAAATGTATAACTAGTTTGTATGTTTGTGAATGCTTGCAATTCTGTCACAATGAATTTGGATCGTGCTTCCGCTCATAGGTTCTCTTTGATAAGAGTTCCTTCACTCACAACTCACAGATTACTCTCTCTCACGATCTCTTCCAGATTACCCTCTCTCAAGAACTCTTCCAATTTTTTCTTCTATTCCAAACTCACAGATTACTCTTTCCCTACAAGTTTTCCTCTCTTCTTCTTCCCAAAATTGTTACTAAATCCTTCTATTTCCCACATTCGTCTATCAAATTATGAAGTTGTACATTTACTTTACTAAATTCCTATTTTTAAAATAATTATAAATTTTGTTACTATTTTAATACTATTATATTTCTTTCTTTTATAGACTGTACTACTGTTTGGGAAACAAAGAATAAAAAAGAGGTACACTTTAACTCAATTCCTATTTTTTAATTTAAAAAAATAAGTTATAATCCATATTCTCATATTATTCTATCTTTTCTTAGTTTTTATTGTTGGATAACAAATAACCAAAAAAAGAGGGATTGTTATCACTTTGAGGAAAATAGTAGGGTCGTTGTTAAATTTATGAGTTTACTTTTTATTTATTACTACCTTTTTGTTTTTAATATATTTTTTTTATATTTATATTATGCTAGATATACTATTTTAATGTTCTTATATATTAATGTTAGTAGTTTTTGAGTATTAGTTATATACTGATGTTAGTAGATCTACCACGTTAATTTTTTAATAGTTGTTGAATTCAAGAATATTTATATATTGATATGAGTAATTTTTTCTCTAATAGTTTAATATTCTTATTTATATTATCCTAAATCTACTATGTTAATGTTTTCTTTTTGTATTTTAAATAATATTAGATTTTGTTAATATTAGAACTTTTAACATTAGCCTTTTCTTCAATAAAAATTAGTATTAGCGTTATTTTTTAGTACAATGTTAGTTATTTGAAAATTAGTTATTTCACTGGTATTGGGGTTTTTAGATTTAAGTGTTCTTTTGAAAAAAAAAGTTAATCTTAGAATTTTAGGCATTAGATTGTGTTACTATAATATTTTTTTAGTTTGAGTATTTTCCACTGAGTTTATGTATATATATTTATATGTATATGTATACATAACAGTATAACTAAATTGTGGTGATAGTTCAATTGGGAGAACATTAGATTGAATACACGTTTAATCCTTTTCATCACAATTTTTTAATCATATTTCATATGTATACAACTTAAAAAATTTATGTGCATGTATTGTATACCTTAGAGGTATTTTAATATAAATCTTAAAAATCAAATAGTGGGAAAAACTCAGTTGGGAAAACGTCAGACTGAAGATCTAAAGGTCACGTGTATGATCCACGTTCACTACATTTTAGTATGTATTCATTGTTATGTTATCTTATTCAAATTAATTAATATCTTGAGCATTTGAGTTTTGAATTTTATAGATAATCTTCGTGGATTTCAATGATGTGCAATTATTTATTATTAATTATAATTTTGACTAATTAGCATTTTTTGTCTTTTGAGTTCAGCATGTCTTGTTGGGAGTGTCAGACTGAACATCTGAAGGTCACGTGTTTGGTCCATATTTACCGCATTTTAGTGTATTATTGTTGTGTTATCTTATTTATTGTATGCCATGAAAAAAATAGAAAATATGTTTTTGGCATGTTGTTGATTTTGTTCAATTTGAAGATCTTAACTTAAAAGTCAAAAAACCTAAGGTTTCGTTTTGTAACCATTGTGTTTGTCATTTTTGTTTTTGAAAATTAAGCCTATGGACACTACTTCCACCTCCAAATTTCATTCTTTATTATCTACTTTTCACCAATAGTTTAAAAAATCAAGTCAAATTTTGAGAAATAAAAAAAGTAGCTTTCAAATGGTTGTCTTTGTTTTTGAAATTTTGCTAAGAATTAAATTATTATACCTAAAAAAGATGTAAATCATTGTAAGTAATGTAGATGATATTGGCTTAATTTTCAAAAATAAAAATAAAAAACCAAAATCGTTGCCAAAAGGGGCCTAAAGAATCTAAATTTCAACTTTGAGGGTCATAACTTTGAGATCAATGACCAATTTTGATGTTGTTTCAAAAAACAATTGTGCAACTTTTTGACATTTAATTGTTGGAAGACGACTTATTTGACCCTTCGACTGCAAGTTTGGCTCTCCAGTTTGATTACACAATATTTCTTATCAATATTATTTCATCCTTTTTTTTTTTTACTTTAATTTTGACAAATGAATTCAGTTGCTATTAGTCATTTCTCTTCATTTTGATAAACTTACCTACTAGGGTTTATAAGTTTGTTTTCCAATGGGTTTTTGTATGTATATTAATATGTATATGTGATGACGAGCAGAAATGCACGTCATTATAGACCTTTTATTTAGAATTATGAAGGCTGTTAAGTAGAATATGCGGCGGTTATATTAGAAGTTCATGAGAAAATGAGTTTGCATCGATCGACATTAAGAATCTCGGCTAACCCACTATTATGCGTTATTATGCGTTCAATTGTTTATTTTTGTAGCAAATGCAGAAATCGATCACATGCGCGGAAGCCAGGCTATAGCAAAGACGACCGCATGCGGGGAATCTCTCCATCGCAAAGGCGAACGCATACGTTCGATGCATGGATGTTGCAGCCATCAGGCGCATGCGCCATTGCATAGAAATTGCGGTTGTCAAACGAATGCGGTCATCGCAAAGAGATTGTGGCTACAAAATAATAACCATAATAGAGGGATGATCACAAGGTGGTGAAATGCGTTGATATTCCAGAAACCAAGCATGAACGCATACATGGGAAGTATCAAAAGATGAAGATATTTCACCTACCATGCTGTTAGTAGTAGAGATTTAGAAAAGGACCTTCACGCCGCGAATGTCAGATTTAGAGCAGGTCCATTAATGTTGTCGGCAATCAAGCTCTATAAATAGAAGTCGTTGAGCAAAACTTCAATTCATCTGAGGTTTTCTACCTGAGGCCAGATCCTTGTGATCTAGACCGAAGCGTGGAAGATAGTCTTAAGAGTTCTTCATCTCTTCAACCATTTCGAGTGACGATCGGAGCCTTCGCCGAAGTTAAAGCTCGAGAGAGTCTACTCCACCGCCCATCCACGGCATCACCGGCAACCTTGACACACATCTGATGGAAGCAAGACATTGCTTCCATCTGGCCCTCCATTTCTCTTCTATCTTTGTATTGTATTACATTTTGGCTTAAGAAATTAATACATTTTGTGATCAATGCATTTCTATATTTTCCTACGATTCCATCTCTATCTTCATTTACTTAGTATCCTTTACTTTCATTGCATCACTAAGTAAGACTGCGAGAGTATTGCATACTTAATCATGCGACATAGGAATATGAAGCATGTAGCAAACCACTGGGAGGTGTGCATTGTGCGAGTGTTGTTAGAAAATTATTTGTTTAGTGTGAAGCTATAGCAACGCTTGTCTATAAGCGAATGCAATGCTTTTCTATTAGTAGAATCAGCAGCAACCAATTGCCCGAGAGGGTAAGTGGTTGATCGCATTAAGCAATGTAAGCAAGTGTTCACTAGAGATAGGAATAATCTTACGTCAACCAAGTTTATATGATTACTTTGTCTTATGAGCGCATCATTCATCATTTAGGCATACTTGGGAGAGTAGTCTAAAACTAAATCTAAGACTCGAGAGAGCGGATTGGATCGCATAAGCAAGAATGAGGAACTTAGGAATAAGCTTCATTTGCTACTACACAGCATATGCACTCTTTAAGTAGGATATGGTGGTATGTGGTCATCTTGCTTATGTGTGAGAGCACGTGAGCAGGATTGTAGAGGCTTATAAATAGGCTTCTCGACACTATCGCATATACATCACATGCGTCTACGTCAAGTGTGTATAGCATGATCGCATAATCTGCATTGGCTGGGGTTACCCTTGTGGTCAAGCTTAGTGTTGCTGTGAAGACATCCTCGCCTTTTCATCTATTTTTCCATGCATTTTACTACGCGTTAACAGTTGTTGTGTCTCTACCTCTCAGTCATCCTTCCACCGCTTAATCTGTTAGTTAGGAGTAGGAGTAATGCGTAGCCTTTCAACATCAAATTCTTTTATTCTTCACCGCAAACACACTACCATATACATTTAGCTACAAGTCCCTGAGTTCGACCTCAGATCATCCGAGAAACTTGCGATCTCGTTATACTTGGCGAGAGTGCAAGAAAACTTGTGACAGGAATGCATGGTCATTGCATAAATGATTAATACATACATTCCATTCCAACGCATGACCACCGACGCATGAGAACAAATGCATAAACTAAGGCATGCATCGCATAATTGTGTTACCAAAATTACGTCGCCAAGTTTTTGGCGTCGTTGTCGAGAACTTGGCAGCTAATAGTTTGTTGAGTTTTGTGTTTTCGTAGGCAACCTTTTTACCTTGGGAGCATTGTAGCTTGTGCGACCAAGTTGCAAACAGTATTGAAGTGTAGGTGATGCGCCGAAAACCAGTATTGACCCCAAGATAGAATGGCGATCAGTCGCATGAGCTGAATGTAGTTATAAGCGCGTGGTGACCATCATGTGCCCAACAATTGCCGAAAGTTCCAATGGTCAGGGCGAGCTTCTTGACCTAAGCAGTTGAGAGCAATCTCCTGCATGGAAGACTCCTTACGGTGACATCACTCTAATTTCTCCAAGGACGTCTTCTACTCTATCTTTACCCTGCTTTCTTAGTTTAGTTTATTTTAATTATTGTTGTTTTGGATATGCAGCTGCTTCCTTGGATATGGTGCGTTTGCTCCTTGTAGGTGTGACAGTAATTCTCCTTGGTGCGCAGTTACAATGGAAGAATCCTCTCCATCGTTCAACGCATGGCTTCGACTGCATGAATTCCAAAGCATGATCGCAAGTGTTATTCTACTTAAGGTTCTTTTCTTGTTATCTTTTACATTATCCTTTTGAAATTCTCTATGTCTGAATGTTTTCCTTTGCGATGCATCTATGATGGTACATATAATTCACCACGTCCGCTAACTAAGCATCGCAAGGCTCTCTTTACTTTTAATAGCTTCTTCGAAATTTGACAGTCTAAGTTTTATTATGTGCAAACCTCTGCTCAAACATTTGTTACCGCATTCCTATTGAGTTTATCTTTAGCTTTGAGGTAAGAGCGCTGCCAAACTCTAAGTTTGGGGGTGGCAGAGATCCCAAAGAAATGCATTCACTACATTGTGATGCTGTTAAAAAAAATCGGAAATAACAACTCCATTGTCAGAACAATGGGAAAACCCATGCTGATAAGAGTTAAGTTGTGAAAGGCACTTAACCATAGTTGGATGTCCGCATGGCACACGTGGGGACAAACCAAAACGAAAATAAGTGGCCAATATCAACGCATAAGTGCAACTCCTTTGTCTGATGCAAAAATTAAGCTAAAACAAGAGTTGAGTTAAATATGGCACGCAACCGAAATTGGCTGTCTGCATGGCACACGTGGGGTCAAGCCAAAACGAAGAGCATGACCAGGTTCAACGCCGAATTCTAAAAATAAATCGCAAGGCTTTGAATTGTCTCAACGGACGCATTGTTAAAAGCTAGATGCAAAGTTGCGGGGAATGAGTAAAAAGTTTTTGAGTAAAGGCTTGCCAGATTTAAGCTTAGAAAAGATCTCTAAGAAGTAGTCGAAGTGGAGGAGAGAATTGCTGCCATGGTTATAGGTATGAGTAAATTATATTCTGAGAGGCTGGTCATCGAAAAGTAAACTCAGAGGGTGAATATTGAAAATTGAGTATAAAGCATGATTGAGGACAAGCATGATTCTAAGTTTGGGGGTGTGATGATGGGTACAAATGCACGTCATTATAGGCCTTTTATTTAGAATTATGAGGGTTGTTAAGTAGAATATGCAGCGATTATATTAGGAATTCATGAGAAAATGAGTTTGCATCAATCGGCATTAAGAATCTCGGCTAACCCACTATTATGCGTTATTATGCGTTCAATTGTTTATTTTTGTAGCAAATGCGGAAATCGATTACATGCGAAGAAGCCGGGCTATAGCAAAGATGACCGCATGCAAGGAAAATCTCTCCATCGCAGAGGTGAATGCATACGCTCAACGCATGGATGTTGTGGCCATCAGGCGCATGCGTCCATCGCATAGAAGTTGCGGCTGTCAAGCGAATGCGGTCATCGCAAAGAGATTGCGGCTATAGAATAATAACCATAATAGAGGGATGACCGAAAGGGTGGTGGAATGCGTTGAAACTCTAGAAACCAAGCATGAACGCATACCTAGGGAGTATCAAAAGATAATGTTGACATTTCATCTACCACCCCATTAGCAGCAGAGATTCAGAAAAGGACCATCACGTCGCGAGTGTTAGATTCAGAGTAGGTCCATTAATGTTGTCGGTGATCAAGCTCTATAAATAGAAGCCGTTAAGCAGAACTTTAATTCATCCGGGGTTTTCTGCCTAAAGGCAGATCCTTGTGATCCATACCAAAATGTGAGAAGATTGTCTGGAGAGTTCTTCATCCCCTCAACTATTCTGAGTGAACCGGAGCCTTCGCCCGAGTTAGAGCTCGAGAGAGTCTACTCCACCGCCCATCCATGGCATCACTAGCAGCCTTGACACACATCTGATGGAAGCAAGACATTGCTTCCATCTGGCCCTCCATTTCTCTTCTATCTTTGTATTATATTACTTTTTGGCTTAAGGAATTAATACATTTTGTGATCAATGCATTTCTATATTTTCCTACGATTCCATCTCCATCTTCATTTACTTAGCATCCTTTACTTTCATTGCATCAATAAGCAAGACTGTGAGAGTATTGCATACTTAATCATGCTACATAGGAATATGAAGCATGTAGCAAACCACTGGGAGGTGTGCGTTGCACGAGTGTTGTGAGAAAACCTTATTTATTTAGTGTGAAGCTGTAGCAACGCTTGTCTGTAAGTGGATGCAATGCTTGTCTATGAGTTGAATCAGCAATAACCAACTGCCCGGGAGGGTAAGTGATTGATCGCATTAAGCAATGTAAGCAAGTGTTCACTAGAGATAGGAATAATCTTACATCAACCAGGTTTATGTTATTACCTTGTCTTATGAGCGCATCATTCATTATTTAGGCATACTTGGGAGAGTAGTCTAAAACCAAATCTAAGACTCGAGAGAGCGGATTGGATCGTATAAGCAAGAATGGGGAACTTAGGAATAAGCTCCGTTTACTACTACATAGCATATGCACACTTTAAGTAGGATATGGTGGTATGCGGTCATCTCGCTTATGTGTGAGAGCACGTGAGCGGGATTGTAGAGGCTTAGAAATAGGCTTCTCGACACTATCGCATATACATCGCATGTGTCTACGTCATGTGTGTATAGCATGATCGCATAGCCTGCGTTGGCTGGGGTTACCCTTGCGGTCAAGCTTAGTGTTGCTGTGAAGACATCCTCGCCTTTTCATCTATTTTTCCATGCATTTTACTACGCGTTAACAATTATCGTGTCTTTACCTCTCAGTCATACGTCCACCGCTTAATCTGTTAGTTAGGAGTAGGAGTACTACATAGCCTTTCAACCTTAAATTCTTTTATTCTTCACCGCAAACACACTGCCGCATACATTTAGTTACAAGTCCCTGAGTTTGACCTTAGATTACTCGAGAAACTTGCGATCTCGTTATACTTGGCGAGAGTGCAAGAAAACTTGTGATAGAAACATAGGTCATTACATAAGAGATTAATGCATACATTCCATTCCAACGCATGACCACCGACGCATGAGAACAAACGCATAACCTAAGACATGCATCGCATAATTGCGCTACCAAAATTACGTCACCAATATGTACACATAACATTATAACTAAATTGTGGGGATAGCTTTAGTTGGGAGAGCATTAGATTAAAGATGTGAAGGTCTTGTGTTCAATCCCATTCATTCAATTTTTTATCATATTACATATGTATACAAAAATTTTATGTGCATGTATTGTAAACCTTAGATGTATTTTTATATAAATATTAAAAATTAATTAGCAGGGATAGCTTAGTTGGGAGAAAGATTTGAATGTCACGTGTTCAATCCACGTTCATTGCATTTTTGAAAAAAAATTGAAAATATGTTTTTTTGCATGTTGTTGATTATGTTCAATTTGACTTTTGTCCAATATAGTTAGTATCTTGAGCATTTGAGTCTTGAATTTTATAGATAAACTTCGTGCTACAAATGATGTGCAATTATTTATTATTAATTATAATTTTGACTAATTAGCATTTCAATAACATGTCTTGTCGGGAGAGCATTAGATTGAAAATCTGAAGGTCACTTGTTCAATCTATGAAAAAAATTGGAAATTTGTTTTTGACATGTTAATTTTGTTCAATTTGAAGATCTTGACTTTAATGTCCAAAAATCTAGAGTCCGTTTGGTAACCATTTTATTTTTCATTTTTTTTTTTGAAAATTAAACTTATGGACATTACTTCCACCTCCAAATTTCATCCTTTGTTATCTACTTTTCACCAATAGTTTAAAAAATCAAGTCAAATTTTGAGCACTAAAAAAAGTAGCTTTCAAAAGGTTGTTTTTGTTTTTGAAATTTGGCTAAGAATTAAATCATTGTACTTATAAAAGATGTGAATCATTGTAAGAAATGTAGATGATATAGGATTAATTTTTAAAAACAAAAATAAAAAAAAATCAAATGGTTACCAACGGGGTTTAAAGAATCTAAATTTCAACTATGAGGGTCATAACTTTGAGATCACTTGACCAATTTTGATGTTGTTTCAAAAAAGCAACTTTTTGACATCTAATGGTTGGAAGGCGACTTATTTGACCCTTCGACAGCAATTTTGGCTCTCCACTTCGATAGCAGATTTTTTAAGTTTTCCTCTCTTTCTCTCAAATTTTCTTCCCTTCCTTCACTAAAATCCAAAATAGCCAAAGGCCACTCCACATGGGTTCTCATCCTAGAGAATACCAAGGTCTCCAACTGGTGGTGTCCAAATGGTTATTTTTTGGTTTATGTTCGTGAATTTCACATAGAAGGGATTCGTGAAGATGTTCTTCAAAGGTGATGTTTACTATAACCTTTTATTTTATTTTTTTGTAAGCACATTGTATATCTTTCTTTTAAATGCATAATTTTTCTTCTCTGTAAAATGTCAATTCTATAAAAATTGGGATTTGGGAGATCTGCTTCTATTTAAGGTCCTTCACTGAGGATCCTTTGAAGGAAACTCTCTAAGGAGATTCTTTGAGCGGAAGCAAGAGCGACTCAATTTTCATTTTCCATTGAATATAAGTTCTATAGTAAATAAGAACAAGATATGCGTTTGCTTAAATTATAGCATGCAATAGTAAAGGAAAACACAGGGTTTCAGAAACCCTTACCTTTGAAGACTAATCTTCAAGAATCCCTCGAAAAAGTCACGAACTGATCTTCTTCTCCAAAAAGGGATACCACCACTTGAGAACCCTCTGTATTCTCTTGGGACAAAGGATTTAAGCAAGAGTTGTGGGCTTTTCTTGAATCCTTGGAAGAGGGAATGAGATGGAGAGGAGGAGAGAAAAGAGGAGAACTTTTCTTCTCTGTAAATTTTTCTAGAGAGAACTATTCTCTCAGAGAGAATCAAGAAAGAAGATGAATCTCCAACCTCATTCTTTTTCAACCCACGTAAATTAACTGGGAGAATTTGAGGGGGAGGGGGGGAGGAGTTTTAACTCCTTCCATTTAATTAATTTAAATTAAATAAATAATATATACCATATGTTATATCAAATATAACACATAACCTATGGTTTTATAGTGCATCAAATACAACATAACCTATAGATTTTATTTTCTCTCAACAATACATGGCATTTCATATAAATCACATTTATATTAAATTCACTTCTATGAAACTTATTCATATAATTGATATTTGAATCATATTCAAATATTTAATTCTTCTCAACTTATTTGTGGTATTTAATATAAATCATATTTATATTAAATTTAATTACATGAATCACATTCATATAATTAGTATTTGAATCATACTCAAATTCCTCTCATATTACCTTATATTAATATATCAAATAAATTATATTAATTATATCACATATATAATTGATTTAATTAATTATATCATATGTAATTAATTTAATTAATTATATCTTATATAATTAATTCCTTTAATTAATTTGAACACTTCAAATTAATCTAAAATTAATTCTCAATTAAATCCCTGTTGAGCTACAGATAGAATCATTCAATTAGATTGACATTTTTTCACTGCACTGATTGGGAAATGGAGGCCAGAGATGCGTACTTTCATGTGCCTACTGGAGAGTGCACTATCACCTTATAGGACATAGAAGTATTATTTGGGTTACCTGTTGACGGTGAACCTATTACCGAAATAATGCATGATAATTTGCTCAATATTTGTGAAAGGCTATTTGGTGTGACCCCTAAAAATGATAGGTGGAAGTCTGTGATAGTACTGAAAATGTGATATCTTCTTCCACTTAACTCAGGGTTGTTTAGCTACTTAATTTGGTTAAATTGATTATTTTGTAGGACTTGAGTGTACAAGTAGTCGGATTTTTTTTTTTTTTTTTTTTTTTTTTTTTTTTTTTTTTTTTTTTTTTTTTTTTTTTTTTTTTTTTTTTTTTTTTTTTTTTTTTTTTTTTTTTTTTTTTATTTTTTTTTTTTTTTTTTTTTTTTTAGTAGTCGGATTAAAGGGAAAAAAGGCGCTAAAATGATGAAGTTAGGAGCTAAAATGATAAAATGAAGAAGAAGAAGGTTATTGTCCTGTCGAGTGTTGAAACACTCTCATTATCTAAGTCTAACGCTAGCTCAACACTATTGGACAGAATGTTCAGATGTAGGGCAGCGTTGTAACGCTGCTCCAAGCGTTGGAACGCTTCGGAGATGCCCTAATGCTACCATTGCACCGCTCGTCAATGCTGCTCCTCCAATGTTCTATGACAAGATAGGCAGTGTTGCAATGCGCCCCCCCTCCAGAGCGTTGCAATGCTACGTGGTTTTACGGACGTTTAACCTCAGCGCGCACGCAACACAGCGTCAAGGCAGTGCTGTGACGCTCGCCAATTTGCACTGTGGCATTGCAATGCTCTTCCTAGCATTGTGACGTTGGGGCAGTTTTATAAAAAAACAATTTGGGTTAGCCAATTACATCATACCAAGTACACCTAATCTTGAGCGCCGCCACTTTGTTCCAACCTTGTTTTAGCTTCCTTTTGCATCAAAATTCTGTAAAAATTTCTTCCCCTTTGCCAATTTTGTTAATTTCTAACATGTTTCGAGGCTAAAGGGTAAGAACTTAGCTTGGGTTAGTTAGTTTAATTTCGTTCTAATTTGATTCTTGAGACTTGTATTGTAATTCCATGAGTTTATTATGAATTTATGAGATTTTATCTTAAGCATATTCTTCAATTTTCGTGTATGGGATAATCTGACAAATTAGCTATGCATGTTTAATTGATTGCTTTGATTGCCCTAATTTTTAATCGTTAGGTAGTCATCATCTAGAAGCGTGAGTTAAGTTAGTTTGTTATGTTAAATTGGGATTCCATTTAGCAAGAATTTACTTTCTAACTTAGATAAATCTAGCTTAATTAATTGGTAAGACCATGGAAATCGATTAATTAGCTTAGCTTTTCCTTGAATCTCAATGCCTGTTAATTGATTGATTGGTATAGGATTCTCGCTTTTTCTATTAATTAACTTGATTTTCGGACTACCGGTTAGGATTCTAATCGAGTAGGCTAAGTTTTAATTTGAATATTCTCACGCATCTTTTGAATAGTCTATGATAGAATTGATGAGGAATGAATTAAACTATAAATACCCAAGCTAAGTATTTTGTTTGATTTATAATTCACACATTCGTTTGTATTGCACACTTTTCGTTTTTGCAATTTTACTCCACAAATCTTCACGAAATTCCCCCTAGTTACTTTCTACAAGTTCCAAATTTTTAGGAATCCAAATCAATTCTCTGTGGTTTAACCCCGGACTTGCTACTTGTACTACTAATTAGTATAAGGGGTTAGTTTGGTGCATACAAATTTTATTTACATAGTGTTGGGATTGGTGTCCTAATGCTCTTGGTAGTTTCGTAGTTTGTAAAAAATTTGTGAACATATTGTTATTAATAAAATAAATGTTATTTTATAAGCATTTACTCAATCCAATAAACTAAGATCCGTGGTTATTTTATGTAACATAAGCATGTATGTGGAGACATACAAGTGGATCATGCCTTAAGTAATAACCTAAATGGTTTGTAGTGGATAAAGGAGTGATACCTTATCCCAATGACACTACAAATACGACTCGCTTAGTAGATGTTACAAGTGTGGTAAAATGCTACAAATGGTCTGATCCTGACCATTCATGTGGAGACATGTGAGTGGAGATATCCTATACAAAGAATTTATATAAGACTGGACTACGAAATGATTAGTCTCTTTATATAAAGCCTTTGATAATTGAGACTTACATTTCACTAGAATGACCATAGGTGATATAACCTTGATCCTGAGTGGGCTAGGAACTTCTGCTCATGAAGGCAGCCCTTTGATTTGTATAGGTGAAAGTGGTTAGACTGCCAACTCAATGAGCCTACCATTTTGGGGATTCATTTGATTGGAGAGCTAGGAACTCAGCTATACAAGACGGAATTCACTTCTTCCTGAAGCAGGGATAAGTAGATAAATTGCTCCCTTAAGGGCTGATTCCGGGTCTTGAACATAATGGCCACACTCTCTCCTGGCCCGAGAGGACTTAGTCTTAATAGGACTATGATTTATTGTTCATTACAGGAATTAGTTGTACTTAAGAAGTTAGATGTAACTACAGGGGGAAAATGGTGAATGGCCCAGTTGTACTTATGAGCGATTTGTGAAGGGTCAACGTACTATTGATTGGTTATATCCCATGGACACAGAAATATATATATATAGTGCGAAGAGTGCAACTGTCGGTCTTTAGTGGAGTGACCAATAGTTAACGGAAGGTGAATATCGTGATTAAAGAGTTTAATCAGTTATTCACGTACCGTTGGGCTTCAAGCTACAAGTCCATGAGGTCCCCTTGGTAGCTCAATGGGTTCAAGTTGAAAATCAGATTTTGGGTTAGTTTGAAGTGTTCAAATTAACAAGTGGAAATTCATGTGATATAATTAATTTGATATATTAGATACATTAATTGGAGAAATTAATATAAATATGATTTATATTAAATACTATAAATTAGAAAAAGAACTATGGTTTATGATGAAATATTAAAACTATAGGTTATAAATGTAATATGATAAGTTGGTTATTATATTTATTTATAACATATTGATTATATGATAATTAATTATTATTTTTTCTTTAATAACTGAATTGAGTGGGAGGTTATTGGAAGTTTTATGGTAACTGTGAGATAAAAGGAAAATGGTTTTTCAAAATACGAAGGTTGATATATTCACTCGGATTGATCTCACAAAGAGGCTAACAAATAAAAATGTTTTACTAAATGATAGCATAGAGAGCATACACGATTGAGTTTTGAGTTTACTATACTATAGTTACTCGTTTACTCGTTGCTACACGATCGAGTAGCAAGTCTATATGATAGGCTTCTTCTTACTAAACGATCGAGTATCTAGCCTATACGATAGACTTCATCCATCTCTCACTTACTCGATCGTCTACCTCCTTCATTCCTCTATCCAAAGTCATACAGAGCCCACAACTCTTAGTTTCTCACACCGAGAATACCAAGGTAACTCTTGTGATGGTGTTCTAGTTCCATTCGAGGGTCAAGGATCGAGTTGAACTCGATAGTGACCGAGGTTCATCCAGTCGTTTGTTTAGATCGAGTTCTGATCGTTGCATTCGAGTTCGTGTTGTTGAACTAGTTGCTGAACGATCGAGGGATACTTGAAGAAAGGTTCTTCAAAGTTTTGGATACTTTATCCCTAGTCTGTTCATTTAAAGAAGCATGTTGTAATTTAGTTTATACATAATGTATTCCGTTAGACTGTAATTGTTTGTGTTCTCTCTCAATGGGATTTGGAAGGACCCACTCCCGCTCACTAGATCTCTATGTTTAGATTTCCTTCACATAGGTGCGGATTCACGGACGACGGTGAATTTAGCGGCTGACCAAAGTGGCATAATTGTCGGAGAGCCAACGGATTTCTTAATTCTAAAACTTGTAGTGTTTATCCTTGCTAATCAGTTTTCTCACTTGGTGCATGACCCACACTCCCAAAGGTTCTAGATGGTTGTATTTTGTAGAGATTTCTATGGAGGTGCAGAGAATCAGAAGAGAGAGGAGACAGCAATTTGCGTTTCATAGAGATATTCGTGTTGAGGATACATCTAGAGAATAAAGCGTTCCTGAGAATATTCCAGTGATGGCTAAATGAGAAAAGACTCTCAAAGAGCTTGCAACATCTTACTTCACTCAGCAGCCGCTCTGCATTGCTATCTTGAGACCACAGATAACTTTGAACTTAAATCTGGCTTAATTCACGTACTTCTTGCATTTTCTTATCTATAGGGCGAGGATCCACACAAACATTTGAAGGAATTATATGTGGTGTGCAATGGAATGAGACCTAATGTGGTGACCCATGAGCAGATATGAAATTGAGCCATCACGGTCGAGCAACCGACCATAAATATTTGCTTTATCTAGAGGCAGCCAGCAATTTATTCGCTTTCTAGGGTTAGATTTCAATTCAATAAAAAAAAAAATTAGCCTAATTCTTTCTATTATTCTTGTTTGCTAGGATTTTTGGTGGAAAGAAGTTGATTCAAGTATTTGACATCCTTCTTTCACTCTATTGTCCAAGGAAGTATTTTGATCCCTCATGCTTTACTTTGATTACATTGGGGACAATGTGTGTTTTAAAAGTTGGGGGTGGGATGTTTGGATTTTGGAGCTGAATTTTCTTTTTTTTTTTAATTTGATGATATTATTTGTGGTCTTTAAGCGCTGTGCTCGTACAATGCTTGCTTGATTAAGTTTTTATCATTGTTTTGTTCTTTGCGATGACTAGTCTATGACACACTCATGTTAAGTAAAGCATGTTTTCCATGGAATTGACATGATTTAAATATGTTATCTTGTCCAAATACTTTCAGCATGTCTTAGTAACTCCATTTACATGATGTTTACTAGTGTATGGGTTTTCCAAGTATGTTTTCCATGTCTAACTCATGCTAGTGGTTTTTACAAGTTGGTTCAGTATGTTTTAGGCCAACTTATTTCACAAAGTATGAAGCATGTGTTAGGGTTAAAGCTAAGGTTGAATGATGCTTGATGTACTATGTTTTAAATACCTAAGGTTGTCAAAGTACATACGTTGGTATTCCTAAACAAAATGAAAAGGGATACTGAAGGTAAGGAATGTATCCTAAAGAGTTTTCTATGCTATATTTGAAAACTATTCTTTTAATGCTCTTCGAGAACTTGATAGCTTAAGTGAGCCAGATACTAAAGGTAAGGAAGGTAAATGTATCGAAGGCGTTGACGGTACATAGAAAAAACCACGTGCACGTTAATAATACGACGTCGAGGGATTGAGCAAAAGGGTTCTCCCTGACTAAGGTTGACATTGAGGGATTGAGCAAAAGAATTCTCCTCGACTAAGGTTGACATTGAGGGATTGAGCAAAAGAGTTCTCCCCGACTAAGTTTGACGTTGAGGGATTGAGCAAAAGGGTTCTCCCCGACTAAGGTTGACGTTGGGGATTGAGCAAAAGGGTTTTCCCCGACTAAGGTTGACATTGAAGGATTGAGCAAAAGGGTTCTCCTCGACTAAGGTTGACGTTGAGGGTTAAACCTAGTAGTTCACTCTCAACTAAGGATAAAGAGAAGTCGAAGTATGGGTCTCCTAGGATATACCAGTAAAGGGAGGCCAAGGTATGGGTCTCTTGGCTGGTAATATACGATGGGAGCTAGAGTGATGTATGTTCGTTCTCAACTAAGGAATAATGATGCTTAATGATGGTTTTAAAGGTTTTGTATACACGTTTGCTTGGTACATTTTAGTTCCAATATTATGTTTTCGATCTTTTAGTTTAAGCATGAGATTTATGTTTTTATTAAGTCACTCACTGGGCTTCTAGCTCACATTTCAAATGTTTTCCTTTTCAGGTAGTGGTCAGTTCCCAAAATACTTTTCTACTGTTGCTCTGCCACTCAAAGAAACAAGTTGAAGGAAGTGTAATTGAAAACCTGTATTAGTTAGTACACATGTATCTATCTAGTGACTAGTATTCTAGATGGGGCTCACTAAGTTGTAATATTCATGTATGAACAATGCTGCGAAATCATGCAATGTAAATGTGTTAAGTTTCGAGTTAATATGTTGGTATATTGATGATATGTATGTATTCAGGGTTTGAGTAAAAGTTAACAAGTTTGTTAGGCAGTAAGTGCAAGCAAAAGGGTTGGTAACTGCTGCAGTCACCATTCATCCAAGTTAAGAGGGTAATCTGGAGTGGGGTGTGACATAATTGTAACTTTGCTTCTTTTTATATATTAACATTTCCAAAATGTTCTTTAAGTTTATTTCTAGCTTATATGTATAACTAAACCCTGGTAGGAAAAGTTTGAAAAAATAGATATAGATGAAGAGCCAAAGAGGAAAGAGGTTGGGGGCAAAGGTTAGAATCAATGGTTGAAGAACTTGATCATGTCTTAACATATTATTGGAGTTTTATTTCAATCAAAGAGAGCATATGATATCCTTCAAGAAACTTATGTATATCACATATCCCGTTTGGTAATCATTTAGTTTTTGAAAATTAAGCCTATAAATATCACTTATATCTATTGGCTTATATGTTTTGTTGCTAAATTTTAGGAGTGTTTTCTAGATCAAAGCCAAATTTTGGAAAAATTGTGACAAATAACCTCCGAAAGTTTTCATCTTTCATAATTAGCACCTTTTTTGAAATTCGTTGAAATAGTTCTATTTGAATTTTTTCATCACACATCCAATCTATCGATTATTTTAGGCTTTCTAAATTTCAACTTTGAGGTTAGTAACTTTGAGCTCACTTTACCAATTTTGATGTTGTTTTTAAAACTTTTGTGCAACTTTTTCAGATCTAATTGTTAGAAGACGACTTATTCGACTCTTCGACTGCACATTTGGCTCTCCAGTTTGATTACACAGTATTTTTCATCAACATTATTTCAGTTGCCATTAGTCATTTCTCTTCATTTTGATAAACTTATGTACTACGGTTTATAAGTTTGTTTTCCAATGAGTTTATGTATGTACATTTATATGTATATGTATAAATAACATTATAACTAAATTGTGGGAATAACTCAATTGGGAGAGCATTAGATTCAAGATGTGACGATCACATATCACATGTTCAATCCCATTCATCACTTTCTTTTTTATTTTTATCATATTTCATATGTATACAGCCTAAAAAATTTGTGAGTTTACTTTTTATTTATTACTAGATTTTTTTTAATATTTGTATTATGCTAGATATACCATTTTAATGTCCTTATATATTGAAGTTAGTAGTTTTTGAGTATTAGTTATATCTTGATGTTAGTAGATCTATCATGTTAACTTTTTAATGCTCGTTGAATTCAAGAATATTTATATATTGATATTTTTAATTTTGTATGTATAATTTAATATTCTTATTTATATGATGCTAGATCTACTGTGTTAATGTTTTTTTTTGTATTTTAAATAATATTAAATTTTGTTAATTTTAGAACTTTTGACATTAGGCTTTTCTTCAATAAAAAAATTAGTATGAGCATTAATTTTTTAGTACAATATTAGTTATTTGATTATTATTATTTCGTTAGTATTAGGGTTTATAGATTTGAGTTCTCTTTTGAAAAAAAAAATTAATATTAGAATTTTAGCATTAGATTTTGTTACTATAATATTTTTTTAGTTTGAGCTTTCCAATGAGTTTATGTGTATATATTTATATGTATATGTATACATAACATTATAACTAAATTGGGGAATAGCTCAATTGGGGAGTATTAGATTGAACTCATGTATTTAATCCCAATCATCACATTTGTTTTTATCATATTTCATATGTATAGAGCCTAAAAATCTATGTACATGTCAGATGTATTTTAATATAAATCTTAAAAATAGAATAGCGGGGATAGCTCAGATGGGAGAGCGTCAGACTAAAGATCCATTTAGTGTATTGTTGTGTTATCTTATTTATTGTTGAGTTTTGAATTTTATAGATAAACTTCGTGGGATTCAAATGATGATTTCGTTCAATTTGAAGATCTTGACCTTTATATCCAAAAACCTAAGGGACCATTTTGTTTTTCGTTGTTTTTGAAAATTAAGTCTATGGCCCCTATTTCCACCTCCAAATTTTCATCCTTTGTTATCTACTTTTCATCAATAGTTTAAAAAAAAAAAGCAAAATTTTGAGAATTAAAAAAAGTAGCTTTCAAAATATTGTTTTTATTTTTGAAATTTGGCTAAGAATTAAATCATTGTACTTAAAAAAGATGTGAATCATTGTAAGAAATGTAGATGATATAGGCTTGATTTTTAAAAACAAAAATAAAAAATCCAATGGTTACCAGACAGGATCTAAAGATTCTAAATTTCAACTTTGAGATCACTTGACCAATTTTGATGTTGTTTCGAAAACATTTGTGCAACTTTTTGACATCTAATTATTGGAAGATGACTTATTCGACCCTTCGACTGCAATTTTGGCTCTCCAGTTTGATTACACAATGTTTTTCATTAACATTATTTCATCTTTTCTTATGTTAATTTTGACAAATTTATTCAGTTGCTATTAATCATTTCTCTTTATTTTGATAAACTCACCTACTAGGGTTTATGTTTATTTTGCAATGGGTTTATTGTTCGCTTGCTATCGTGAGATTCTTTAGGAGTGCATAAAGTAAAACAGATTGGAAGAATAAAGTCTAAGTGTTGCATTCTGCCTTGATGCGTTTAAATGAATGCAACACGTTGGGGCATTAGTATTATACACAGAAGGCACACAACTCCTTATAATAACGTTTAAGTTTTCCTAGATTAAACCCAAGTATAAATCTAATCTAGGTTTGTGGCAAGTCCAAGGTCGATCACAGAGATTCAGTTTCACTAACACAGATTATGCGTTGTACTTGTAGTAGGAGGTTTTTCCTAAATAATGTGAAAGAAGTATTATTTACACTAACATGTTATGCCTGTGCAAGACAATACAAAAGAGTTGAGTGAAAAATGAAGGATCATGTGAAAATGGAATTTAAGTAGGTAGACGCATCGGTTAAAGATAATTGCACACAACTGATGTAATGTGGATGAAATGGGATGGGTTGCTTATCTTTCTGTTCATGCGTTAGACATCATTCAACACTTCTCAATGCGAATAACATACAAGCCTATCTCTAGGGTGCATGCATCTAACTTAGAATGCAAGAAACACCAGTAAGTCTATCTCTAGCTGTACTAGGCGTTCTACTTAATGAGGCTTAGCTATTCTTTCAAACAACTAAGTAAAGAAGCTTTCACCAAGTTGTCAAGTTGGTTTAGGCGTTGGAACAAAATTATGCATGAAGTATTAATGCTTTCAACAGAAGATAAACAATAGAAAAAGTGATGATCAAATATATGAATTTTATAAAAGATCAATGAGTCTTTACAAAGAACTATATTCAATCAAAAGGAAATGAAAATGATATTAAGAGAGAAACTGAGTCAAGCCAAAGAATACAATTTCTTGTAGTTCTTTGGCTCCATCTTGTTGTGTACAATTATCTTTAAAGAGCCGAGGACAAAGTATCTTTCTCAAGAATAACTTTCTCCACTCCCTAGCCGGCTATGGTGGTGGTTCTCAGCTCCTTTGATCGTCTTACACCTCGGCTCAGTTTGTACAACTAAAACTAAGTCTACAAATTTACAGAGAGTATGGAGCTTCTAATTGTCTGAACTCTTAATTCTAGAGGGTCTTCAAGTATTTATAGGCGTTGGTCTCGTCCACTTGGAGGATGAGCTACATCTAAGTCCATGCCCTGGTCAGCATTAAATTCCATGTCCTGGTTGGTCGCCTGACCTCTGGAAGCTTTTCAGACGCCGCCTGCTACTGGAAGCTTTTCAGACGCCACCTATTGCAAGTGCCCATGCTTGCAAATGGTGATTTGACACAATCAGCCCGGAGTAATGAATCTTCTATGCGTTGAATTCCCTCCAACGCATGGCTCATGTGTTAGCGCATTTCTTGCGGCACTTGTCTAATGCGTTATTGTCAGTTCTTGTGTTGAAATCCTGCAGAGTAGTGCGTTAGTGCCGCGATTTTTAGTGATAAACTTCTTTTACATGAAATTGCTATTGTTTAAGTAAATCCATGTGTTTCTATTAAAAATGAGGAGAGTTTATCATTAAAAACCCTAATTGTTCTAACTTAAGAGCAAAGATAACTTGTATTTTACAAGTTATCATTTATTTATGTATATTTATATGTATATGTATACATAACATTATAACTAAATTGTGGGGATAACTCAGTTGGGAGAGCACTAATTTGAAGATGTGAATGTCATGTGTTCAATCCCATTCATTGCATTTTTTTTTATCATATTACATATGTATACAATCTAAAAAATTTATGTGCATGTATTGTAAACCTTAGATATATTTTAACCATTGAGGGTCATAACTTTGAGATCACTTGTCCAATTTTGATGTTATTTCAAAAAAAAAGTGTGCAACTTTTTGACATCTAATTGTTGGAAGACGACTTATTCGATCCTTCGACTGCAAGTTTGGCTCTCCAGTTTGATTACACAGTATTTTTCATCAACATTATTTCATCCTTTTTTATGTTAATTTTTGCAAATGAATTCAGTTGTTATTAATCATTTCTCTTCATTTTGATAAACTTACCTACTAAGGTTTATAAGTTTGTTTTCCAATGAGTTTATGTATGTATATTTATATGTATATGTATACATAACATTATAACTAAATTGTAGGGATAGCTCAGTTGGAAGAGCATTGGATTGAAGATGTGAAGGTCATCTTTTCAATCCCATTCATTGCATTTTTTTATCATATTACATATGTATACAGCATAAAAAGTTTATGTGTATGTATTGTAAAACTTAGATATATTTTAATATAAATCTTAAAAATCAAATAGCGGGGATAGCTTAGTTGAGAGAGCGTTAGACTGAAGATTTGAAGGTCATGCGTTTGATCCACGTTCACCGCATTTTTAGTGTACTCATTGTTGTGTTATCTTATTTATTGTATGCCATGACAAAAATTGAAAATATGTTTTTTGGCATGTTGTTCATTTTGTTCTCTATTTTATAGATAATCTTCGTAGGATTCAATGCTCAATTATTAATTATAATTTTGACCAATTAGCATTTTTTTTTCTTTTTGAGTTCAACAACATGTGTTGTTTTGAGTTCCTATCCTCTAACCTTTTGATTCAATTTTTTTTTTTTTTTGCCATATGGTCATTGACATAATGTAGATTTGTGAAGGAACGAATATAATAAAAAAATCCTACGACAAAACTGCTTTGACAACCTCCATAAATAAAACAGTATATAATATCTTTGTACAATCCATATTTCTTAAATTGTCAGAGAACAGAGGAAGAGCAGTTAGTGTGTGGACTAAAACAGTCTTTATGGGTTGAAACAAGCATTAAGTTTGAGTCTATCATTTGAGGGCAAGGTTACAAAAAGACTGCTTCTGACTCTTATGAACAAAAAAGTTTCAAAGGATTACATAATTTAGGAAAGACAAATTATCAAATATTTATGATCAAATTCGACCCCAGATTACTTGATTTGGAAAAAAAATATATACAATATCAGTCTTCGTCTTAGTCGAGATTCCACCAAGTGAGCCCAAAACAATAGATAATTTAGATGTATGATAAAAAACAGTCAAATTCTTATTCAAATCTCAGAGTTGATCTCAGATGGGACGATCGAGAAAAACCATTTTCATGAGCTTCCTACAAGTGTGCTTAGTTGTAAAAGGTGAAAACTAAAAATGGTTATTCCCAAGAGCTTAGTTGTGAAAGATGAAAACTAAAAAAGGGTTATTTCAAAGAGCTTAGTTGTGAAAGGTGAAAACTATGAGTAGTAAAAAATTGTGAGAAAACAAATATAATTTTCAAAAACCAAAAACAAAAAATGAAATGGCTACCAAACAAGATCGTAGTTATTCAATAAATGTTGATCATCTTGGATCTTTTATTCTAATATATTATACTTTGAAAAAATTAATTAGCAAAACACGGTATTTTTGAAAATATTTAGAGATTTGTGGTAGTGTGGTAGGCTTTTTAAAAGGTCGAGAATAAAAAACAAACATACAGAGAGAGATCGAGGGTTGAGGTTTCAACCATCTGTGTGTTGGGATTGTATCCTAATTCTCCTGATGGTCTCGTAGTTTGTAAACAATTTGTAAACATATTATTATTAATAAAATAAGTGTTATTTTATAAACATTTACTCAATCCAATAAACTAAGATCCGTGATTATTTAATGTAACTTAAGCATGTATGTGGAGACATACAAGTGGATCATGCCTTAAGTAATGAACTAAATGGTTTGTAGTGGATAAAGGAGGGATACCTTATCCTAATGACATTATAAATACGGCCCGCTTTATAGATGCTACAAGTGCTATAAAGTGCTACAAATGGTCTAATCTTGACCTTTATGTGGAGAATTTGTATAAGACTGGACCACGAAATGATTAGTCCCTTTATATAAAGCCGTTGATAATTGAGACTTACATTTCACTAGAACGACTATAGGTGACATGACCTTATTCCTGAGTGAGTTAGGAACTCCTGCTCATGAGGGCGATCATTTGATTTGTATGGGTTAGAGTGGTCAGACTGCCAACTTAACAAGTCTACCATTTTGGGGATTCGTTTGATTGGGGAGCTGGGAACTCAGCTACACAAGACAGAATTCACTCCTTCCCCGAAGCAGGGATAAGTAGATAAATTGCTCCCTTAAGGGCTGATTCCGGGTCTTGAACATAATGGCCACACCTTCTCCTGGCCCGAGAGGACTTAATCATAGTAGGACTATTGTTCATTAGAGGAATTAGTTGTACTTAAGGAGTTAGATGTAACTACACGGGGCAAAATGGGGAATTGGCCTAGTTGTACTTACGAGCGATTTGTGAAGGGTCATCGCACTGTTGATTGGTTATAGCCAATGGACACAAAAATATATATGTAGTGCGAAGAGTGCAACTGTCGATCTTTAGTATAGTGACTAACAGTTAATGGATGGTAAATATCGTGATTAAAAAGTTTAATCAGTTATTCACGTACCGTTGGAGCTTCAAGCTATAAATCCATGAGGTCCCTTGATAGCTCAATGAGTTCAAGTTGAGAATCAGATTTTGGGATAGTTTGAAGTGTTCAAATTAACAAGAGAAAATTCATGTGATATAATTAATTTGATGTATTGATACATTAATTAGAGGAATTAATATAAATATGATTTATATTAAATACCATAAAATAGAAAAAGAACTATGTTTTATATGATGAAATATTAAAACTATAGGTTGTAAATATAATATGATAAGTTGGTTATTCTATTTATTTATAATATATTAATTATATGATAATTAATTATTCTTTTTTCTTTAATAACTAAATTGAGTGGGAGGTTATTGGAAGTTTTATGGTATCTATGATATAAAAGGAAAATGGTTTTTCAAAATACGAAGGTTGATGTATTTACTCGGATTGATCTCACAAAGAGGCTAACAAGTAAAAATGTTTTACTAAACGATAGCATAGAGAGCATACACAATTGAGTTTCGAGTTTACTATACGATAATTACTCGTTTACTCGTTGCTACATAATCGAGTGGCAAGTCTATATGATAGGCTTCTTCTTACTAAACGATCAAGTATCTAGTCTATACAATAGACTTTATCCATCTCCCACTTACTCGATCGTCTACCTCCTTCATTCCTCTATTCAAAGTCACATAGAGCCCACAACTCCTGGTTTCTCACACCAAGAATACCAAAGTAACTCTTGTGGTGGTATTCTAGTTCCGTTTGAGGGTCGAGGATCGAGTTGAACTCGATAGTGATCGAGGTTCATCTAGTCATTCGTTGAGTTCGAGTTTTGATCGTTGCGTTCGAGTTCGTGTTGTTGAACCAGTTGCTGAACAATCGAGGGATACTTGAAGAAAGGTTCTTCAAATCTTTGCATACTTTATCCCATATTTTTTCATTTAAAGAAGCATGTTGTAATTTAGTTTATGCTTAATCTGTTCCGTTGTAATTTTTTGTGTTCTTTCTCAATGGGATTTGGAACGATCTGCTCCCGCTCACTGGATCTCTATGTTTAGATTTCCTTCACGTAGGTGCAGATTCATGGACGATGGTGAATTTGGCAGCCGACCAAATTGGCATAATTGTCTGAGAGTCAACGGATTTCTTAATTCTGAAACTTGTTATGTTTATCCTTGTTAATCGGTTTTCTCTCTTGGTGCATAACCCACACTCCCAAAGGTTCTAGACAATTGTGTTTTGTAAAGATTTCTAGGGAGGAGCAGAGAATCAGAAGAGAGAGGAGACAAAAAGTTGCGCTTCATAGAGATATGCGTGTTGAGGATACATCCGGAGAATAAAGTGTTCCTGAGAATTTTCCAGTGATGGCTGAACGAGAAAAGACTCTCAAGGAGCTTGCTGAAGGATCTCATACCGAGAGTTCTGTGAGCGGGTTTAGATCACTCTGATTTCACAGTTACCGAAACACAAAACACATACATTCCACACAAACAGTTATGCATATAAACCCAATTATCGACATGCTAAGAAAACATTAATTAACAGGGAAAGGGTTCATACCAGATGAAGACTCTCTTCGAACGTTTGAACTTTAAACAGTGAAAAACCTCCAACAGATCTACCAGCACCCAATGAGTATGTCGACTGCAACAACACGATCAGAACGTATACAAACACTGTAGCGGGGACAACACAACCACAAGTGAAACCCAGGTATCCTCAACGTCAAAAACCCAAAGAGTGAGCTTTGGTGAGTTTGGTAGAGAATGGAGGCAACGTGTCATATAGACGATAAGCAAGTGGGAGATGGAACCATGCTATCGTATAGCGAAAATGCTTATCGTATAGAAGAGCTAACGATCGTGTATGAAAGGCTGAACGATCGTTTAGGAAAAACGTGTACGATCATTTAGAGAAAACGTGAGGCAGACGATCATTTAAACGAACGAGCTTCTATCGTATAGGCTCTCGCGATTGCTTTCACGAATTCTTTTGGGCACAGACGAAATTCTGAATGCACGATTTTGAAAAATGAAAACAATTTTCATTTTTAATCCACCGGTTACCATAACCATCGCAGCCCATTTCCCACGTCTGAACGTGGATAAATTCGTTAATTATCATATAATTAATGAATTAATTTAATTAATTAATATAATCATATTATATTTATATTCTATAGTTTGATATCACATATTTACTATAGTATTTTCTCCTCTACTTGATTTAAAACATATTTATATCTAATTTCCTCCAAATTAATGTATCTCATACATTTAGTCAATTATATCATATATAATTAACCAGTCCAATTATATCATATATAATCGAACTTCCTCTTGTCAATTTGAACATTTCAAATTAACCCAAATACTGGTTCTCAACTTTATCTAAGCTACCCAGGTGACCTAATAAACCTGTGGCTTGAAGCTCTAACGATACATGAATAGCTGACTAAACTCTTTAGCCATGAGATTCCCCATCCATTAACTGTCAGTGATTCCACTAAAGACCAACAGTTGAACTCTTCTTACCACAGATATATTTCTGTGTCCATCGGATATAACCAATCATGAGTACGATGACCTTTCACAGATGCTCGTAAGTATAGCTGGGCCAATTTACCGTTTTTCTCCTGTGTAGTTACATCTCACTCCTTAAGTACCACTGATTCCTCTAATGAACAATACAACATAGTCCAACTATGTGTGAACACCTCTCGGGCCAAGACAAGGTGTGTGGCGCCACATCGTTCAAGCTCCGGAATCACCCCTTAAGGGAGCCATCTATCTACTTACCCTGCCTTAGGGAAGAAGTGAATTCCATCTTATGTAGCTGAGTTCTCAGCTCCCAAATCAGACGAATCCCCAAAATGGTAGGTTTGAATCGACGACCTGGCCACTCGCACCCATACAAATCAAAGGACCGCCCTCAATGGCAAGAGTTTCCAACTCACTCAGGATTGAGGTCATGTTACCTATAGTCATCCTAGTGAAGTGAAGTCTCTGTCATGAACAGTGTTATAAAACGAGATGTTAACACTTCGTGGTTAGGTCTTATACAAACTCTTTGTATAGGACGCCCTTGCTCGCATGTCCCCAACACGAATGATCGGGATCAGACATCTGTGACAAGTCACAACACTTGTGACCATTCCACAAAGCGGGTTGTGTCCGTAGCGTTATCAGGATAAGGTTTCCCTTCTATATCCATATACTACAGACCATTATGGTTATCACTCAAGACATGATCCATTTGTATGTCACCACATACATGTTTGAGTCACATACAGATAACCAGGGATGTTATGTTTATTGGTTTGTGGTAAAGTAAATGAAACAAATAACCGAGCAAAATATAAGATGTGAAGTAAATATCATATATTAACATCACAAGTGTTCGTACATACTGTTTACAAACTACAGGACACGAGACTTTAGGGCATCAATGTCAACAATCTCCCACTTGTCCTAAAGCGAAGTGGGGTGTATAAAAAAACTTAGTACAAAACAATAAACTAGGGCACAAAAAAGCCTGGTACAATAAAATCTCCCACTTGCTCTAGTCTAGCTGCGGCGATCCTATAGACCCATGCTCCATAAGTGACCCTCAAACACCATAGTCGTGAGAGCCTTCATAAACGAGTCAACAACATTATGCTTCGAAGAGATCGACGTGACGATCACGTCCCCTCGATGTACTATCTCGCAGATCAGATGATACTTCCACTCTATGTGTTTACCGCGCCAGTGACTCCTTGGCTCCTTGGAGTTCGCTATTGCCCCATTATTATCACAATAGAGGGTAATAGGCCTCGACATATCTGGAACAACTTTTAAGTCTATCAAGAAATTTCTGAGCCAGACAGCCTCCTTAGTAGCTTCGCAAGCCGCTACGTACTCTGCCTCCATAGTAGAGTCGGCGATGCACCCCTGCTTAGTGCTTCGCCACACTACAGCTCATCTGTTAAGAGTAAAGACTGGCCTTGATGTGGACTTATGAGAGTCCTTATTAGTCTGAAAGTCAGAATCCGTGTATCCTATAAGGATCAAATCCCTCAAACCATACACGAGCATGTAGTCCCTCGTTCTCCGAAGATACTTGAGAATGTTCTTCACTGTGGTCCAGTGACCCTAGCCTGGGTTAGACTAATACCTACTGACTATGCCCATAGCATAGTAAATGTCTGGATGAGTACAGAGCATCGCGTACATCAAACTGCCAACGACAGATGCATATGGGACCCGTCTCATATCCTCAACTTCTTGAGGCTTCTTAGGACACATCTCCTTAGACAATGTGACTCCATGCCTGAACAGCAGTAGGCCTCTCTTGGAGTCCTGCATCGAGTACTTAAGCAACATCTTATCAATGTACAATGCTTGAGGCAGTGCTAGCACTTTGTTCTTACGATTCCAAAAGATCTGTATACCTAGAATAAACTGAGCCTCTCCCAAATCTTTCATTTGGAATTGGATCACTAGCCAATTCTTAACTGCAGTCAGTAGACCTACATCATTCCCAATGAGTAGGATATCGTCTATATACAACACTAAGAAGACTACTGAAGCGTTGATGATCTTCTTGTAGACACAAGGTTCATCAACGTTTTGGTCAAAGCCATACGACTTGATCGCAGCATCAAACCATATATTCCAAGATCGAGACACATGTTTCAATCCATAAATGGAACAATTCAGCTTGCAAACCTTTTGCTCTTGACCTTGGGCTTTGCATCCCTCGGGCTGCACCATATAAATGATCTCCTCAAGATTGCCATTTAGAAAGGCCATCTTGACGTCCATTTGCCAGATCTCATAATTATAATAAGCTGCAATGGACAAGAGGATGCAGATCAACTTTAACATGGCAATAGGCGAGAAAGTCTCTTCATAGTTGATTCTCTCTACCTAGGTATAACCCTTTATCACAAGTCGAGCCTTGAAGGACTGTACCTTCCCATCAGCACCCTGTTTTCGCTTGTAGATCCATTTACAACCTATAGGGCGAACCCCATCAGGCTGATCTACAAGATCCCATATTGAGTTGAAGTACATCGACTCCATCTCGAGGTTCATGGCCTTGACCCATTCATCCCAGTCAACATCCTTCATTGCCTTCTTATAAGACAACGGATCCTCAATGTTGCCATCTGCTACCATAGCAAGGATCTCCATGAAACCCAGATAGCGAACGGGTGGGTTCACAACCCTTCCACTACGTCGAGGTTCCCTCAACTCTTGAGGTGGAACCGATCTACTAGATGAACTCCCATCAACAACTCTTGTTGAAGTTTCAGTAGTTTCATTGGAAAGCTCACGCAATACGACTTTGCTTCGTGGACTGTGCTCTCTTATATGATCCTCTTCTAGGAAAGTAGCGTTTGTTGAAACAAACACCTTATTTTCCGTTGGATCATAAAAATAACCCCCTCATGTAGTTTTAACTTATTGATTGACACTAACCCTAGATCTCTGCCCGTACCTTTGGAGTAGCCTACAAAGAGGCATAACCTCGACCGTGGTTCAAACTTCTTGGGATTACCTCAAGCACATGTGCAGGGCAACCCCAAATGCAGAAGTGACGTAAACTAGCTTTACGCCCATTCCACAACTCCAGAAGTGTTCTTGCAACACTCTTGGAGGGAACACAGTTGAGTATGTATACCGCAGTCTCCACTGCGAAACCCCAAAATGAGTCCAGTAAGGAAGCGTAACTCATCATCGAGCGAACCATGTCTAACAAGGTCCTATTTCTCCTTTCCGCTACACCATTCTGCTGAGGTGTACCCGACGCTGAGAGTTGGGAAACGATTCCATGTTCTATCAAATAGTCCTGGAATGTCGAGTCCAAAAACTTTCAACCTAGATCTGATCGAAGTGTTTTAATCCATCTATCTAATGTGTTTTCAACTTTAGCCTTGAACTCTTTGAACTTTTCAAAGGATTCAGACTTCCATTGCATAAGATAAATATACCCATACCTGGAGTAATCATCCATAAAACTGATAAAATACTCATAGCCACCTCAAGCTCGCACATTCATAGGACCACAAAGGTCAGAATGTACGATTCCTTGGCACTATAACCTTTTCCAGTAAAAGGTCGTTTAGTCATCTTACCCTCAAGGCAAGAATCGCACACTGGCAAAGAATTTTCTTCTAATTCACTTAGAAGTCCATTCTTCACCAATCTCTCAATCCTATTGAGACTGATGTGCCCTAAACGTAGATGCCAAAGTTGGGCACTTTCTTTTGGAGAAATCTTTTAACGTTTTGATTGAGTTACGGCAATTCTGAACATTTCAGTATTATGGAGGGAATTAATGGCTAACAGCCTTAGCACATATAAATTCGATTCCAGATTTGCTGTGTAAATAAAGACACCATCTTTGTGAATAAACGCTTTATTCAAATTGAAAGAAATAGTGTATTTACATTGTAATAAACACTTACAGAAATAAGGTCTTTTTTAGTTCAGGAACAATATATACATCATTTAAAATAAGAAACCTATTCTGTAAAGCTAACTGGAGTCCTCCCACTACCACAACTGAGACGATGTGCCCGGTGCCTACTCGCATCGTCATCTCACCAGCCTCCAGTTGTGGCCAAGATCTAATCCCCTGAAAAGAAGAACAAACATGGTTAGTGGCACCTGAATCAATTATCCAGGCAGAATCATCATTCTCCACTAAACAAGTTCAAGCACTAGTAAATCATATTTACCTTTATCTGCCTTGGCCTTAGCCTTGGCTGTTTTCTTCTCCTTCAGATATCGAGGACAGTTTCTCTTCCAATGCCCATCATGGTTGCAATGGAAACACTTTCCCTTAGCAACTGGTGGACGCCTCCTCAGGGCGACAAGTGGTGGGTTAGCAGGTGCCTTCCCTTTTCCCTTACCACACTTCTTCTTCTTCCCCCTTGCAAAGTTAGAAGTAGAAGGTGCAGACTTCATTCCTGAGGTTGAACCTCTATGGAACATCCTTGAGGATGAAGCAACATTTCCCTCACCCTTCTGCCTCTCCATACTTTTCAGTAAAGATTGGTATGTCTGCAACTCGTTGAGGAAAGTTGTAAGGTTATATTTCACTTTGTTAAGAACCACATTACTAACAAAGTGCAAGAAGCTCTCCAGCAAAGAATGCAGGATTATGCTAACCTGGATGCCCTCATCGATGGTAGACCCATTCAACTCTGCCACATTGAAGTGGACCATCATGTTTAGCACATGTTCACAAACAGAGGTGCCTTCTTGCATTTTGGAGTTCAATATGTATTTAAGAGCCTCATGCATAAGCTGTTCAGACGGTTGTCCAAACATCCCCCACAGGGACTCCATGATCTCACGAGCTGAGACTATAGGCTCATGCTTCTTGGCCAAGATGTCAGAAAGACTTGCCAAGATATAGGCTCGAGCCTTCTCATTTGCCCTTGTCCATCGCTCGTATGCCTTTCGAACATTTTGAGCGACATTTGGAGCTGGAATAGAAGGACAAGCCTCCGTGAGAGCGAACATGAGATCCTCGATGATTAGGATCATCGTGATCATGTGTTTCCATGTTGAAAAATTGTCGCCAGTTAATTTTTCGAAGCTTAACAACGATAAGGTGGTTGTTGCAATTTGAAAAAGTTGCTGAAAAAACGAACAAATATTTATTAGATTTTGCTAAACCTCTTTTAAACCTTTTTTTTTTTTGCAAAACAATTTCAAGTACCCTAAGTTATAGACTTCTATTTTGCAATGAAGCCCCAGTGAGTCAGGACAAATGCCACCGGTGGGGTGATTAGTTGCCCCTTCACTGGGATGAGAGATTCTCAACCATTAGGCAGAACCAACTCTTGGAACTGAACCTAATAGCCACCATTTTTTGGTCCGGAATCGTTAACCTTTAACTATTCCATGTAAGTGTAACCCCTCGTTTTCGATGCCAGAGTCCCGCCCTAATGCGCTTACCGTAGGGAAAAGACAGATTAGGATAAGAGACTAAGTTACCTTATCCTCTTATAGGAGATCAAATAATGAAATGCGGAAAACTGCCATTCTTTAGGGGGACACTCCCAGGGTGCCTCGAGGCGATGCGCAATAACTTTATTCGACCTAACGAGGGAGACCGAGGGATATTCTATCGCACTTCCCGCTCCCACTTACTATGAACATTTTCTCCATCCACCTTGATATTAACCTACCCAAACACCATCCGTTGAGGGGACACGCCAAAGGTGCTACGACGTCGAGTATAAATCTCATGGTGTGGACTTTTGGAGAAAAGTGAAAGGTTTAAGTGAAGTATCTTATGCCCCAAGTACCTCCCGCTGAATGTTCTACCTAGGGATTCATTAACCTAGACAATCCGACTACTGATTTTAGTCTCAATGGTCTTTTTAAAGTCTGTTCATAAACAACGTTTGTTTATGAAATATAAACAAGTTCAAGTAGTCACATTTAAACATTTTAATGGACTGTCCTTAACTTGCATGCATGCATCAAATCTATCTAATTCACCTTTCCAGGTAAGTTCTCAGGTAGGGGTGTTACGTTTCCGTCAACTTAAATACCCCAGCCTAGACAGAACCCGCCTTAGACAAAAGGTCCCTTATAGATAGATTTGCTACGCTTTAACCTTTTATTAGCTAATTTAATCCTATTAAACTGATTAAAATATTAAAGCCTTAGGGTTGCTAATGATATTAGAACTGTGATCTTAGGTCTATGTGATCCAAGTTTTGAACATTTTAAAACTATGAATTAAACCTAAGTGAGCATACATGTCTTTCTTATTTCTTTTAGTTCTAATTTCTCCTTAACTCTTAAAAAGAAACAACTAAAAAAAATTGCGCATAACGAGGCTTTTATAACATTTATAAAATAACCTATGTGTCATGCTTCATGCAATGTCCAGTCATTACTATATAACTTTTATATTACGCATAATAACCAAGCAAACATGCTATCATTCACCCATATACAATAACAATTATAATATAAAGATGATGCATGCCAATGCTTTTATGCATGCATAAATATAACTCTTATATTATATGATGCATGAGCATGCTCTTACATAATTAAAATCATGCTTCTCTAAATTATAACAATTACAATAAAGAGATGATGCATGATCATTGCATAACCTAAGGTGGGATTTACTATAGTTATGCATAAACGAAGCCTGATCGTCCATGAGATCGTTTAGCTCGATGATAGGTAAACGATTTACCTTGAGTTACTAAGCGATGAAGCTTGTTGACCTAAACGATCGTCTAGCGCGCGCGCATTAAATGATACTCAACAATCGCATGTTCGATCGTCAACCCGATACGACTAACTCTTGATCACATACCCCATCGTTTAACCGATGTGTTCAACCACGATCGCGTACTCCTACATCTTTACGATGCAATGGATAGCGAATGCGTAGAACCTCTTCTGCATGATGCGATCAACCCTAGATCGTCTCCTTCCTTGAAGAGCCGCAACCTTTTCCCAGAACTTCGACAAAGGACTCAAGACTTTAAACAAAAATTGAATACAGACTCGATAACAATTATTTATGCCCAAAAACGCAGGGACCTTTACAAACAACCGCAAATGTAAAAGGAATTAAATAAACCGAGGCAATTCATCCCGAAAACATCCATTAATCCAGCACATTCACAACAGATTTAACAATTAAAATAGCGTAGAAATGGAATGTATATGTCATTTCATTGCAACAGATGAAATCAGAGTATTAGAACCTAGCTCTGATACCAATTGAAGGATCTCATACCGAGAGTTCCATGAGCGGGTTTAAATCTCTCCGATTTCACAGTGACCAAAACACAAAACATATAAATTCCACACAAATAGTTATGCATATAAACCTAATTATCGACATGCTCAGAAAACATTAATTAACAGGGAAAGGGTTCATACCAAATGAAGACTCTTTTCGAACGTCTGAACCCTAAGCAGCGGAACACCTCCAACAGATCTACCAGCACCCAGCGAGTATGTCAACTGCAACAGCATGATTAGAACGTACACGAACACTGTAGTGGGGACGACACCACCACAAGTGAAACCTGGGTATCCTCGGCATTAAAAACCTAAAGAGTGGGCTTTGTTGAGTTTGGTAGAGGACGGAGGCAACACGTCGTGTAGACGATAAGCAAGTGGGAGATGGAACTGTGCTATCGTATAGCGAAAATGCTTATCATATAGAAGAGCTATACGATCGTGTATGAAAGGCCGAACGATCATTTAGGAAAAACGTATACGATTGTTTAGAGAAAACGTGAGGCAGACGATCATTTAGACGGACGAGCTTTTATCGTATAGGCTTTCGCGATTGATTTCACGAATTCTTTTGGGCGCGGACGAAATTCTGAATGCACGATTTTGAAAAAGGAAAACAATTTTCATTTTTAATCCACCGGTTACCATAACCATCGCAGCCCACTTCCCACATCCGAACGTGGATAAATTTGTTAATTATCATATAATTAATGAATTAATTTAATTAATAAATATAATCATATTATATTTATATCCTATAGTTTGATATCACATATCTACTATAGTATTTTCTCCTCTACTTGATATAAATCATATTTATATCTAATTTCCTCCAAATTAATGTATCTCATACATTTAGCCAATTATATCATATATAATTAACCAGTCCAATTATATCATATATAATTGAACTTCCTCTTGTCAATTTGAACATTTCAAATTAATCTAAACACCGATTCTCTACTTTATTCAAGCTACCTAGGTGACCTAATGAACCTGTGGCTCAAAGCTCCAACGCTACATGAATCGCTGACTAAACTCTTTATCCATGAGATACAGTATCCATTAACTATTAGTGATTCCACTAAAGACCAACAGCTGAACTCTTCTTATCACAGATATATTTCTGTGTCCATCAGATATAACCAATCATGAGTACGATGACCATTCACAGATGCTCGTAAGTACAACTAGGTCAATTTACCATTTTGCCCCTGTAGTTACATCTCACTTCTTAAGTACCACTGATTCCTCTAATGAACAATACAACGTAGTCCAACTATGTGTGAACACCTCTCGAGCCAAGAGAAGGTGTGTGGCGCCACATCGTTCAAGCCCTGAAATCAGCCCTTAGGGAGCCATCTATCTACTTACCCCTGTCTTGTGGAAGGAGTGAATTCCATCTTGTGTAGCTGAGTTCCTAGCTCCCAAATTAGAAGAATCCCCAAAATGGTAGGTTTGAATCGGCGACCTGGTCACTCGAACCCATACAAATCAAAGGACCTTCCCAACTCACTCAAGATTGAGGTCATGTTACCCATAGTCATCCTAGTAAAGTGAAGTCTCTACATGAATGATGTTATATAATGAGACATTAACACTTCGTGGTCAGGTCTTATACAAAATCTTTGTATATGATGCCCCCGCTCGCATGTCCCCAACACGAATGATTCGAATCAGACCATCTTTGACAAGTCACAACACTTGTGAGCATTCCACAAAGCGGGTCGTGTCCGTAGCGTTACAGTATAAGGTTTCCCTCCTATATCCATATACTATAGACCATTTTGGTTATCACTCAAGACATGATCCACTTGTATGTCACCACATACATGTTTGAGTCACATACAGATAACTAGGGATGTTATGTTTATTAGTTTGTGGTAAAGCAAATGAAACAAATAACCGAGCAAAATACAAGATGTGAAGTAAATATCATATATTAACATCATAAATATTCGTACATATTGTTTACAAACTATAGGACATGAGACTTTAAGGCATCAACCCCAACACTTGCAACATCTGACTTCACTCAACAGCCGCTGTGTATTGCTTATCCTGAGACGACAGGTAACTTTGAACTTAAATCTGGCTTAATTCACGTACTTCCTGCATTTTCTAGTCTATAGGGTGAGGATCCACACAAATATTTGAAGGAATTCTATGTGGTGTGCAATGGAATGAGACCAAATGGGGTGACCCATGAGCAGATATGAAATTGAGCCATCACAGTCGAGCAACCGACCATAAATATTTTAGCTACGTGGAGGCAGCTAGGAATTTATTTGCTTTCTAGAGTTAGATTTCAATTCAATAATTTTTTTTTTAGCCTAATTCTTTCTATTATTCTTGTTTGCTAGGATTTTTGGTGGAAAGAAGTTGATTCAAGTGTTTGACATCCTTCCTTCACTCTATTTTCCAAGGAAGTATTTAGATCCCTCGTGCTTTATTTTGATTACATTGGAGACAATGTGTTTTTAAAAGTTGGGGCATGGGATGTTTGGATTTGGGGCTGAATATTTTTTTTAATTTGATGATGTTATTTGTGGTCCTTGTGCGCTGTGCTCGTACAATACTTGCTTGATTGAGTTTTTATCGTTGTTTTGTTCCTTGCGATGACTAGTCTATGACGCACTCGTATGAATCTTTTTTGCATAAGAATAGGTTGCATGAAAGGATTCATAATTTTCATGATGTTAATACTGCTTAATTTTTTTTATTACATCTCTAAGCCCTTTGCATATCTATCTTGCTGTATGCTTGCTTAAAATTGAATTATGAGACCATAATTTTGTAGTCACTCCAATAGGCCTTGGTGATAGATATTATTATTTCCACGATTCAATTTAGTAATGCATGCTTTGAGATGTAGTCAATTGATATCATTGTCGCGTGGTAAAAAGAGAGAGAGAGAGAAAGAGAGAGAGAATTTTCATTTATACATGTTTAGGGGTCTACTCCTCTTCTTCAAGGGTATGATTAACCTAGGGTGGCCATGACACCCGTGGTTTCCCTCTGAGCTAAAGTATCCTAGAGGAATGAGTAAGCTTAGGCACTTTTGAAGGGAAATTGGCCCGTGGTTGGATGACCTGCATGACACCCGTATGGGCATGCCAAAACGAAAGTCGGTTTCTTAGATTAAGTTTCCCCTTTGAGTTTTTAAAAAAAATAGAAGAAAAAAATAAACGAGGAGGAAAAGCATGCAATAAGGGCGATGGATGATTAGATTTTGACCGATAAATAGAAGAAAAAAATAAACGAGGAGGAAAAGCATGCAATAAGGGCTTTAGAGTTTTTAAAAAAAATAGAAGAAAAAAATAAACGAGGAGGAAAAGCATGCAATAAGGGCGATGGATGATTAGATTTTGACCGATCTAATTTGATGTCATTACCATTTGAAATTTAGGAAAACTAATTCTGGATCCTTCGAGCCGGTGTAGGGGAAAAATAAATGGAAGATTCATAAGGCCATTCTAGGCTCGCTCTTGTTCAAAATAGATAACTTTGAGCTTGGACATGCATAACAAATTTTGAAACAAATTTTCAAACTGTTCTTGAAATGATGGAATGCTTTTTTACCACTTAATTGATTGTGAAATTAATTCTATTTGACTATTGAGGATTGAGTAAGGAACATTCTAGTTTGACAACTGATTATCTTCGCATGATTGCTTGTTTTAACTTTCTTGAGGACGATCAAGAATTAAGTTGGGGGTGTTTGATAGCACTGGAAATGTGTTTTCTTCTTTTGCTTAACTCAAGGTTGTTTAGCTACTTAATTTGGTTAAATAGATTATTTTATAGGACTCGAGTGTACAAGTAGTCGGATTAAGCGCTTGGGATAGAGAGGCACAAAAATGAGGAAGTTAGGAGCTAAAATGATTAAATGAAGAAGAAAAGAAGGTTTTTTTTCTACCAAGCGTTGCAACGCTCTCATTGGACCTAAGACGCTAGCTCAACGCTATTGGACAGAATGCTTGAATGTAGAGCAGCGTTGCAACGTTGCTCCAAGCATTGCAACACTCTGAAGATGCCCCAACACCATTGTTGCATCGCTCGTCAGTGTTGCGATGCTACGACATCTTTATAAAAGAATAATTTGGATCAGCCGATTACATCATACCAAGTACACCCAATCTTTAGCATCGCCACTTTGTTCTAGCCTTGTTTTAGCTTCCTTTGGCACCAAAATTCTGTAAATATTTCTTCCTCTTTTCCAATTGTATTGATTTCGAACATGTTTTAAGGTTAAAGGGTAAGAATTTAGCTTGGTTAGTTAGTTTAATTTGATTCCAATTTGATTCTGGAGACTTCTATTGTAATTCTGTGAGTTTATTATGAATTTATGAGATTTTATCTTTAGCATATTCTTCATGTTAAATTTCGCCTTGTGTAGCTATGTTTCCAGCTTTCTAATCAGACGAATCCCTAAAATGGTAGGCATATTGAGTTGGCAATCTGGTCACTCTCACCCATACAAATCAAATGATCACCTTCATAGGTAGGAGTTCACAATTCACTCAGGATTCAGGTTATGTCACCTATGGTCATCCTGGTGAAATGTAAGTCTCTACTATTAACGGTGTTATATAATAAAACTAATCATTTCATGGTTTGATCTTATACAAACTCTTTGTATAGGATACCCTCGCTCATATGTCTTTACATGAACGATGAAGATCAAATCATTTGTAGCATTTTACAAAACTTGTAACATTTACAAAGTGGGTCGTATCTATAGTGTCATAAGGATAAAGTACCCAGCCTTATCCATCTATTACAGACCATTTAGGTTATTTTTTAAACAAGATCTACCTGCATGTCTCTACATACTTGTTTAAATTACATAAAATAACCTAGGGATCTTAGTTTATTGGATTGAGTGTATGCTCATAAAATAATAACTATTTTATTAATAACAATTTGTTTATACAATGTTTACAAACTACATGATTACAATAGAAATTTAGGACACCAATCTCAACATGGCAAACATCACAACAATTAAAAAAAAATTGTACAAGCCAAATCTCCAAAACTGCCATATTTCTCTAATTATTTTCAAAATTACAATATTTCACTAATTATTTTTAAAAGTTACAATTTTCCTCCAACCTCCAACTCTCTCAACTAACTTTACCACTCTATCCGACGGATGACCCAATCTCCTTCGCCATAGCTCAAATTCAGATATTTCTGGAACCTTCACTGTATGCATTGTAGGAATTCCTCGTAAATATTAAAGTCCATCATTTCGTTCACCAATGAAAAATAGGCTCCTAGAATTTTGATCTTGTATAGCACATAAAGAAGGTGTAAATCGAACAAAGCAATTCGCATCATCAATTTGTTGTGATACCGATATTAATTGCATTGTAAAGCGGGTACAAATAGAACATGTTCAAGTGTGAAATCGGAAAGGACAACACTCCCTCCATTGTGATGACTGCTTTCTTCCTACTTGACATGTTTATAGGACTTGATTGAATTGTGTATGTATGATTGAGAAATTTTAAATTTTCAGTTGTATAACAAGATGCTCCAGTATCAATATATAATCCACTCCATGTGAACAAAGTTAATATGAAAATCCAACTAGTAGATGCTCCAAGGTGTTTATCACCAAAAAAAAAATCAATGAAAATCAATGCACAATTCCAAAATCGGTGAGGACACAATTATTCCATCCACCAATAGATTGGATAATTTTCCTTTGCAAATAGATAACCACGTATACAGTGCACCAAAAATTGGTGTGCCTTCAAATTGAAATCCAAGATGATTTGATGGACCGAGGTGGCAAAAATAGAGTATTTTAGCGACGATAAAATTTCAGTACCGGCGAATGAGTTCGGCGGCAGTAATAGAAAAGAAAATTTTATGTTTGATATGCTCTGATACCATGTGAGGAAAACTATTTCCTTTGATTTTCATTTAGAATGAGAGAATTTTGGTGAAAACCAAAATAGATATTAAAGTACGTAAATGAAAAAATATACAAATCAAATAAAGAAATATATTTCCTAATAAGATACAAAGCAAATATGAAAATATATTTCCTAACATATTTTCATTAAACAATTGTTTTCATAATGTTCATTAACAATTGCTTATGACGATTTTCTAGATTTAACAGTAGCTTTGCTTCTTTTTATATATTTACATTTCCAAAATGTTCTTTAAGTTTATTTCTAGCTATATATATGTATAACTGAACCCTAGTTGGAAATGTTTGGAAAAATAGATATTGATGAAGAGCCAAAGAGGAAAGAGGTTGGGGGCAAAGGTTAGAATTAATGGTTGAAGAACTTGATCATGTCTTAACATATTATTGGAGTTTTATTTCAATCAAAGAGAGCATATGATATCCTTCAAGAAACTTATTGATAACTGACAGAAATGCCAGTTATTATAAGCCTTTTATTCAGAATTATGAGGGCTAACAGGTAGAAAACGCAGTAATAATACTTAGAATTTGTGAAAAATTGAGTTTTGCATCGATAAGAACCTAAAACCTCACTGACCCAATATTATGCGTTATTCCGTGCCAAAGTGTCTATTTTTGTAGCTATCACAGGAATCAAATGCATGCGTTTGTAATAAGCAATCACAGACAAACACATGCGTTGAAGCCAGACGACTGTAAAAGACAAACACAAACGACAACCCCATGCGTCCAACGCATAGAAGTTGCAGTAATCGCATGCGTCCAACGCAAGGAGAATGTGGTGAACAAATAGAGATTACAGCCACGGATTGACAGCTATAATAGAAGATCGCAAGATGGGTAGAACGCATTGATAACTTCAGCTAAATTCAGCTCGAACGCATACCTTGGGAGTATCAACAAGATAAGGCGATGTGACAATTCCCATACTGCAACAAAAGCAGTAGTGAGCCATACTTTCATCATTACAGCTGTCGGCATCCAAATTCTATAAATAGTCCTTGAGACCTTCATTTTGAGACATCCGAGCTTCTGCCTCAAGGCAGAAGTTTGTGATCACAAATGAGAGCTTGAAAAAGATTTCCAGTGAGAATTCTTCATCTCCACAACCCAGACTGCGTGACGATCGGAGTATTCACCAGAGATAAAGCTCAAGAGAGACATCTCCACCATTCAACAATGGCACCATCGGCAGCCTTGACGCAGAGTCCTTCATCTCCCTTCTCATCTCTGTATTGTATTACATTTTAGCTTGAGATATTAAAATATTTTGTGATCAATGCAAATCTTAACTTCTTCATTACCGTCTTCTTCATCATCTTCATCTCTATCATAGTTTTTCTTCAGCGTTTATTTATCAAAGTCAATTGCATGCTTAATCGTGTGGCCTAGAGATAGGACGCATGTAGCAACCCACCGAAATGTGTGCGTTGTGCAAGTATAAGTGAGTGAATCCTCTTTGCTTTGTGAAAGGTTGTGGCAGCGCCTGTCTATGGGATGCTACATTACTTGTCTATACGTTAAGTAGCCGCATCTAACTACTTGAGAAAGTAAGGGATAGAACTCACTAAGCAAGGTTCGTATTGTTCCTAGAGATAGGCACAATCTTATGCTCGACGCAACCATGCACTATAGAGATATAGTCATGTGATTGACCACCGAGAGGTGTGATGTGTTAGTGCAACGAGTTGGAATTACTAGGGTGATTTAAGATGGTAAACATTACTATGCGTTATTGGTTGTTGTGTCTCTACTTATTCTCATTGCAAGTCTTCTATTGCTCAATCTGTTTAGTTAGGAGTAGGAGTAGTATGTAAAACATTTAAACCTTCTTCGCTTTATTTTTATTCTTATTCATCGCCTCAAACGCATCACCTCACAAATATTATTGAGTGACAAATCCCAGTATTCGACTTCGGATTACCCGAGAAATTTGTGTTTGTGTTATACTTGGCGCAAGCGTAAGAAAACTTATGATAGGAACGCGTGATCATTGCATGTTAAAATTAACACATCATTATTCCGATGCATGGGAGCAAACGCATCAGTTATGTCTAACGCATGATTTCATGTTCAAACCCATCCTTCCTTAAATGATAAAAATAAAATAAAACAAAACAAAACACGTCCCTAAATTATCCCAACACTTATGTATATCATAGATCCTGTTTGATAATCATTTGATTTTTGAAAATTAAACCTATAAACATCACTTATATTTATTGGCTTATATGTTTTGTTGCTAAATTTTAGGAGTGTTTTCAAGATCAAAGTCAAAATTTGGAAAATTTGTGACAAATAACCTCCGAAAGTTTTCATCTTTCACAATTAGCACCCTTTTTCAAAATTCGTTGAAATAGTTCTATTTGGCTTTTTTCATCACACATCCAATCTACTGATTGTTTTAGGCTTTCTCGGTGGAATCTCGACCTGGATGAAGACCGTAATTGTACTTTTCCAAACCTTACGTAATATCTAATCTTCTTCAAATTTAAAGGAATTTTAGGTTTTTTAATGATTGATTTTTATATTTATGATTAATCAAATCTTCATCATTTGCCTGGCTTTTCTAAACCAAAAATTTCTAAAAATATAATACTTTTAATATTTATAATGAATCAACCTTATAAATAAGTAAAACTTGACTTCAATGTCTAAAAACCTAAAGAATCTAAATTTCAACTTTGAAGTTAGTAACTTTGAGCTCACTTGACTTATTTTATGTTGTTTTTAAAATTTTTGTGGAACTTTTTCAGATCTAATAGTTGGAAGACGACTTATTCGACTCTTCGATTGCACATTTGGCTCTCCAGTTTGATTACACAGTATTTTTCATCAACATTAATTCATTTTTTTTTTTTTTGTTTATGTTAATTTTGGCAAATGAATTCAGTTGCCATTAGTCATTTCTCTTCATTTTGATAAACTTATGTACTAGGATTTATAAGTTTATTTTCTAATGAGTTTATGTATGTATATTTATATGTATATGTATAAATAACATTATAACTAAATTGTGGGCATAACTCAATTGGGAGAGCATTAGATTCAAGATGTGACAATCACTTGTTCAATCCCATTCATCACATTATACAGCCTAAAAAATTTGTGAGTTTACTTTTTATTTATTACTAGATTTTTGTTTATAATATTTTTTTATATTTATATTATGCTAGATATACCATTTTAATGTCCTTATATATTGATGTTAGTAGTTTTTGAATATTAGTTATATATTGATGTTAGTAGATCTACCATGTTAATTTTTTAATGGTCGTTGAATTCAAGAATATTTATATATTGATTTTTTAATTTTGTATTTATAGTTTAATATTCTTATATATATGATGCTAGATCTACTGTGTTAATGTTTTTTTTTTGTATTTTAAATAATATTAAATTTTGTTAATTTTAGAACTTTTGACGTTAGGCTTTTCTTCAATAAAAAAATTAGTATGAGTGTTAATTTTTTAGTACAATATTAGTTATTTGATTATTATTATTTCGTTAGTATTAGTGTTTGTAGATTTGAGTTCTCTTTTGAAAAAAAAAAATAATATTAGAATTTTAGCATTAGATTTTGTTACTATAATATTTTTTTTAGTTTGAGTTTTCCAATGAGTTTATGTGTATATATTTATATGTATATGTATACATAACATTATAACTAAATTGGGGAATAGCTCGATTGGGAGAGCATTAGATTGAACTCCTGTGTTTAATCCCAATCATCACATTTGTTTTTATCATATTTCATATGTATAGAGCCTAAAAATTTATGTACATGTATTGTACACCTTAGATGTATTTTAATATAATCTAAAAAATTGAATAACGGAGATAGCTCAGTTGGGAGAGCGTTAGATTGAAGATCTAAAGGTCACGTATTCGATTCACGTTAGTGTATTGTTGTATTATCTTATTTATTGTTGAGTTTTGAATTTTGGTGAATTCATTGTTGTGTTATCTTATTTGTTGTATGCCATGAAAAAAAAAATTGAAAATATGTGTTTGGCATGTTGTTAATTTCATTCAATTTGAAGATCTTGACTTTTATATAAAAAAAACTAGAGTCCCGTTTGGTAACCATTTTATTTTTTGTTGTTGTTTTTGAAAATTAAGTCTATGGCCCCTACTTCCACCTCCAAATTTCATCCTTTGTTATCTACTTTTCATCAATAGTTTAAAAAATCAAGCCAAAGTTTGAGAACTAAAAAAAGTAGCTTTCAAAATATTGTTTTTGTTTTTTAAATTTGGCTAAGAATTAAATCATTGTACTTAAAAAAATGTGAATTATTGTAGAAATGTAGATGATATAGGCTTAATTTTTAAAAACAAAAATAAAAAATCCAATGGTTACCAAACAAGATCTAAAGATTCTAAATTTCAACTTTGAGGGTCATAACTTTGAGATCACTTGACCAATTTTGATGTTGTTTTGAAAGCATTTGTGCAACTTTTTGACATCTAATTGTTGGAAGATGACTTATTCGACCCTTCGACTGCAAGTTTGGCTCCCTAGTTTGATTACACAGTGTTTTTCATTAACATTATTTCATCCTTTTTTTATGTTAATTTTGACAAATGAATTCAGTTGCTATTAGTCATTTCTCTTTATTTTGATAAACTTACCAACTAGGGTTTATAAGTTTATTTTCCAATAGGTTTATGTATGTATATTTATATGTATATGTATACATAATATTATAACTAAATTGTGGGGATACCTCAGTTTGGAGAGTACTAATTTGAAGATGTGAAGATCATGTGTTCAATCCCATTCATTGCATTTTTTTTATCATATTACATATGTATACAACCTAAAAAATTTATGTGCATGTATTGTAAACCTTAGATGTATTTTAATATAAATGTTAAAAATCAAATAGTGCGGATAGCTTAGTTGTGAGAGAGTTAGATTGAATATCCAAATGTCCCGTGTTCATCCATGTTCTCTGCAATAAAAATCAAATGGTTACCAAAGGGATCTAAAAAATCTAAATTAAGAATTCAGTTGTATGAGTCATTTCTCTTCATTTTGATAAACCTACCTACAAAGGTTTATAAGTTTGTTTTCCAATGAGTTTATGTATATTTATATGTATATTTATACATAACATAATAACTAAATTGTGGGGATAGCTCAGTTGGGAGAGCATTGGATTAAAGATGTGAAAGTCATTTTTTCAATCCCATTCATTTCATTTTTTTATCATATTACATTTGTATACAACATAAAAAATTTGTGTATATGTATTGTAAACCTTAAGTATATTTTAATATATATCTTTAAAATTAATAGCGGGGATAGCTCAGTTGGGAGAGCGTTAGACTAAAGATCCGAAGGTCACGTGTTCGATCCACGTTCATCGCATTTTTAGTGTATTCATTGTCGTGTTATCTTATTTATTGTATGCCATGACAAAAATTGAAAATATGTTTTTTTGGCATATTGTTCATTTTGTTCTCTATTAATCTTTATAGGATTCAAATAACATTCAATTATTAATTATAATTTTGACTAATTAGCGTTTTTTGTCATTTTGAGTTCAACAACGTGTGTCGTTTTTAGTTCCTATCCTCTAACCTTTTGGTTCAAATTTTTTTTTGCCATATGATCATTGACATAATGTAGATTTGTGAAGGAACGAACACAATAAAAAAAATCCCACGACAAAGCTGCTTTGACAACCTCCATAAATAAAACAGTATATAATATCTTTGTACAATCCATATATCTTAAATTATCAGAGAACATTAAGGAGAAAGACAAAGAGCATTTAGTGTGTAGACTAAAAAAGTCTTTAGGGTTGAAACAAGCATTAAGTTTGAGTCTATCATTTGAGAGCAAGGTTACAAAAAGACTACTTCTTACTCGTATGAACAAAAAAATTTCAAAAGATTACATAATTTAGGAAAGACAAATTATCAAATATTTATTATCAAAGTCTACACAAGATTACTTTATTTGGAAAAAATATATATATACAATATTAGTCTTTGTCTTAGTCGAGATTCCACCAAGTGAGCCCAAAACAATAGATAATTTAGATGTGCGATAAAAAGAAGTCAAATTCTTATTCAAATCTCAGAGTTGATCTCAGACGGGAAGATTGAGAAAAATATTTTCACGAGCTACCTACAAGTGTGATTAGTTGTGAAAGGTGAAAACTAAAAAAGGTTATTCCCAAGAGCTAGTTGTGAAAGTAAGGGTTATTTCCAATAGCTTAGTTGTGAAAGGTGAAAACTAAAAAGAGTTATTCTGACAATGCCTCTAAAAATTTAGAATCTAAAAAAGGAATTTTCGAAAAGTAGATCTTGTTTTTGGAAATTGACTATGAGCTCAAATGTTTATATAGGTAATATGACAACTATGAGTAGTAAAAAATTGTGAGAAAACAAGCATAATTTTTAAAAACCAAAAACAAAAAGGTAAATGGCTACCAAACAAGATTGTAGTTATTCAATAAATGTTGATCATCTTGGATCTTTTATTCTAATATATTATACTTTGAAAAAATAATTAGCAAAATACGGTAGTTTTGAAAATATTTAGAGATTTGTGGTAGTGTGGTAGGCTTTTTAGAAGGTCGATAATTAAAAAAAAAAAAACACAAAGAGAGAGATCGAGGGTTAAAGTTTCAACCATCTGTGTGTTGAGATTAGTGTCCTAATTCTCCTAGTGGTCTCGTAGTTTGTAAACACTTTGTAAACATATTGTTATTAATAAAATAAGTGTTATTTTATAAGCATTTACTTAATCCAATAAACTAAAATCCGTGGTTATTTCATGTAACTTAAACATGTATGTGGAGAAATACAAGTGGATCATGCCTTAAGTAATAACCTAAATGGTCTATAGTATAAGGATAAAGGAGGAATACCTTATCTTGGTGACACTATGGATACGACCCACTTTTTAAATATTACAAGTGTTGTAAAGTGTTACAAATGGTCTGATCCTAACCATTCATGTGGAGACATGCAAGCAGGGGTATCCTATAAAAAGAGTTTGTATAAGATCGGACTAGGAGATGATTAGTCTGTTTATATAACGCAGTAGATAATTGAGACTTACATTCCACTAGGATGACCATAGGTGACATGACCTTAATCCTAAGTGAGTTGGAAACTCCTACTCATGAAGGCGGTCCTTTGATTTGTATGGGTGAGAGCAACCAGATTGCCAACTCAACAAGCCTACCATTTTGGGGATTCGTTTCATTGGGGAGCTGGGAACTCATCTACACAAGATAGAATTCACTCCTTCCCCAAAACAGGGGTAAGTAAATAAATTGTTCCCTTAAAGGCTGATTCCGGGTCTTAAACATAGTGGGCACACCCTCTCTTGGGAAGAGAGGACTCAGTCATAGTAAGACTATGACTTATTGTTCATTAGAGAAATCAGTGGTACTTAAGGAGTTAGATGTAACTATAGGGGCAAAATGGTAAATTGGCCAAGTTGTACTTACGAGCGATTTGTAAGGGTTCATTGCACTTTTGATTGGTTATATCCAATGGACACATAAATATATCTGTAGTGCGAAGAGTGCAACTGTCAGTCTTTAGTGGAGTGACCAACAGTTAATGGATGGTGGATCTCGTGATTAAAGAGTTTAGTCAGCTTTCACATACCGTTGAAGCTTCAAGCTACAAGTCCATAAGGCCTCTTTAGTAGTTCAATGGGTTCAAGTTGAGAATCAGATTTTGGGTTAGTTTGAAGTATTCAAATTAACAAGAGGAACTTTAATTATGTGTGATATAATTAAATTAATTCAATTATATGTGATATAATTGATATGATGTATTAGATACATTAATTGGAGGAATTAATATAAATATGATTTATATTAAATACCATAACATAGAAAAAGAACATGGTTTATGTAAAACCCGAACCCTAATTACTTCAAGTAAGAGTAAGTAATGTGATGCCTTCTAATGAGCTAAATGAAGTCATGTCTTAGGAAAGGTAGAAGATGTAAGCAAGAAGAAATAGGCTTTTGGGTAGCTAAGTGTAAAAGTAGGACAAAACTCGACTTGGTTAAGGAAGGTCATGTTTGATGATGGAATGCATAATAAGCATATGAATGAGACCATGCCATCTAATGAGGTATGGTGCTGAAGTAATATTGTGAGTGAAGTTAGCAAAAGGAAAATTTCTAAATCCTAGCCCTTCATCACTAATAGTGGGCCAGGTGGCACAAGGAGAGTTCATATTGGATTTTGGGCGGTAATACAAGTAAGAAGGACGAGTTCATTGGGTCGGTTTGGACAAACTACTTAGGCTATTTGTGTAATTCCAGTGGCATTCGAAAGCTCTGTGTGTCTATTTTCTATAGCTGGGTTCTAGAAGGAAAACTCACCAGAATAAGGCTGGAGGGGCAAAATAAAGACGAAGGGTTCGTTTCTCGGGTGAATCTAAGCCATCAGTGAAGAATTGAAGCTCCAGGACTAATTACGAAGCGTTTTGAGTTAAAAATTTGAGAAAATATTATTATCTCGGTTATAAACAACCTTGTAGAATGAAACTTTTTAAGATGAGGCCTAAAAATCGAGTTAAACAACCTCCAAATTTCATCCTTTGTTATCTACTTTTCACCAATAGTTTAAAAAAATCAAGCCAAATTTTGAGAACTAAAAAAAGTAGCTTTCAAAAGGTTGTTTCTGTTTTTGAAATTTGGCTAAGAATTAAATCATTGTACTTATGAAAGATGTGAATCATTGTAAGAAATGTAGATGATATAAGCTTAATTTTTAAAAACAAAAAAAAAAAAATCAAATGATTACCAAACGGAGTTTAAAGAATCTAAATTTCAACTGTGAGGGTCATAATTTTGATATCACTTGACCAATTTTGATGTTGTTTCAAAAAAGCAACTTTTTTTTACATCTAATTGTTGGAAGACGACTTATTCGACCCTTCGACAACAAGTTTTGCTCTCCAATTTGATTACACAGTATTTTTCATTAACATTATTTCATCTTTTTTATGTTAATTTTGGCAAATGAATTCAGTTGTTGTTAGTCATTTCTCTTCATTTTCATAAACTTACCTACTAGGATTTATAATTTTGTTTTCCCATGAGTTTATATATGTATATTTATATGTATTGTATATATAACATTATAACTAAATTGTGGGGATAGCTCCGTTGGTGGAGCATTGGATTGAAGATGTGAAGGTCATTTGTTCAATTCTGTTTATTGCATTTTTTTTTATTTTTATCATATTACATCTATATATAGCCTAAAAATTTTATGTGCATGTATTGTTAACCTTAGATGTATTTTAATCATTGTAAGAAATGTAGATGATATAGTTTTAAAACCCACCATAGGTTATGCATTTATATTCATGTATCATTTTATATTATAAGTGTTATAATATATGTATATGCGTGATTTAAATTATCTAGCATGCACATGTATTATATAATATTTATAATCGTTATAACTAAATGAAATTAGAATTAAAATCAATAATTAAGAGTTGCATTCAAACTTTAGGTTTTAATCATTTTTAAAATTGTTTTAAAACATGATTCAGATAGACCTAATATCACATTTCTAATCAGATTAGAAATCTTAATTTAATTTTTTAATCGATTTAACAGGATTAAATTGATTCTTAATTAAAGATTAAATATATAAAAAATATATCTATAAGGGACCTTTTTTCTCAGGTGGGTTCTGTCTAGGTTGGGGTACTTAAGTTGACATAAACGTCGCACCCCTACCTAGGACCCTACTTAGAAAAGTGAATTAGATAGATTTGTTACATGCATGCAAATCTGATTAAAGTCTATTAAAGAGTTTAATGAGATTTCAATCAAAATTGTTTAATCATCAATGACAAGTGTTGTTTTTTAGCAAATTAAACATTCACTTACTTAAAATCAATAGCCAGATTTTTCCTAAGTTAATTGATCCTAGGAAAAATACTCAGTGGGAGGAAATGGGGTATATGATACTTCATTTATCCTCTACATGTTTCTCCTTATATATTCACACCGAGAGATCTACTCTTGGCCTCGAGGCACCATAGGTGTCCCCCTACGGGTGGCATTTGGGTAGGTCAGTAACAAGGTGAATAGAGAGAGTGTTTATAGTTAGTGGGAGTGGGGCATGTGATAGCACATCCCTCAATCTCTCTCATTAGGTTAAATAAAATTTTCATGCATCGCCTCGTGGCATCGTGGGTCTCCCCCTAAAGGATGGCAATATTGCATGACATTTTATTAATCTCCAGAAATAGATAGGATTGCTTTTGTTTCATGTCCCAATCGGGTTTTTCTACAGGTGGCTCATTGGGGTGAAACTCTAGAACCTAAAATGAGGGGTTACACTTACAAGAATTTTTATGCAAGTTAACAGATTCTGAACCAAACAATGGTGACTGCTAATTATGGTAACAAGGTGTTGTTTCTGTCTAATGGTTGAGAATGTTTCATTTCAGCGAAGGGATACGTGATCACCCTACGGTGACTTTTGTCCTATCTCACTGAAGCATCATTGCAAAATTAGATGTCACTGAGGGTACATTAAATTTTTGCTAAAACTGATTGGTTATATGAATGGTTTAATACAAATTAAATTAATTATAAATAGTTTGTTCTTTTTTCAGCAATTATTTGAATATGATTCAAATATTAATTATATGAATTTGATTCATATTATTGAATTTAATATAATGTGATTTATATTAAATGTCACTAGTGAGAGAAAAAAAACTATAGGTTATATTGTATATGATACAATATTAAAACTATAGGTTATATGTTATATTTTATATAACATATATATATACACCATATGTTGTATTAAATATGACACATATCTTATAGTTTTATATTGCATCAAATACAACATAACCTTTAGATTTTATTTTCTCTCAACAATACATGGAATTTCATATAAATCACATTTAGATTCAATTTAAATGAATCTTATTCATATAATTAATATTTGAATCATATTCAAATATTTAATTTCTCTAAACTTATTTATGGTATTTAATAGAAATCATATTCATATTAAATTTAATTACATGAATCTCATTCATATAATTAGTATTTGAATCATATTCAAATTTCTCTCATATTACCTTATATTATAATGTATCAAATAAATTATATTAATTATATGACATATATAATTAATTTAATTAATTATTTCTTATATAATTAATTTCTTCAATTAATTTGAACACTTCAAATTAATCTAAAAATAATTCTCAATTAAATTCCTGTTGAGCTACAGATGGGACTTTATGGATCTGTAGATTGAAGCTCCAATGGTACTCGGATAATTAGTTAAACTCTTTAATTAAATTACCCAACATTCATTAATTGTCGATCATTCCACTAAAGACCGACAGTTGCACTCTTCGCACTACAAATATTTTTATGTCCATTGGATATAACCAATCAACAGTGCAATGACCCTTCACAAATTGCTCGTAAGTACAGCTGGACCAAAATTACCGTGTTGCCCCTGTAGTTATATCTAACTTCTTAAGTACTACTAATTCCTCTAATGAAAAATAAGTCATAGTCCAACTATGACAAAGTCCCTCTCGAGCCAGGAGAGGGTGTGTCCACTATGTTCAAGACCCGGACTCAACCCTTAAAGGAACAATTTATCTACTTACTTCTACATCAGGGAAGAAGTGAATTTCGCCTTGTGTAGCTGTGTTCCAGGCTCCCTAGTTAGACGAATCACCAAAATGGTAAGCTTGTTGAGTTAGCAATCTGGCCATTCTCATCCATACAAATCAAAGGACCGTCTTCATGAGTAGGAGTTCACAACTCACTTTGGATTCAGGTCATTCACCTATGGTCATCCTAGTGAAATGTAAGTCTATATTATTAATGGCATTATATAAAGACACTAATCTTTTCGTGGTCCAGTCTTATACAAACTCTTTGTATAGGATACCCCCGCTCACATGTCTCCACATGAATGATCAAGATTAGATCATTTGTAGCATTTTACAACACTTGTAACACCTACAAAGCGGGTCGTATCCATAGTGTCACCAGGATAAGGTACCCAACCTTATCCATCTACTACAGACCGTTCAGGTTATAATTGGAACAAGATCCACTTGTATGTCTCTACATACTTGTTTAAATTACATGAAATAACCTCGGATCTTAGTTTATTGGATTGAGTATATGCTTATAAAATAACACTTATTTTATTAACAACAATATGTTTATACAAAGTTTACAAACTACGAGATTACAAAGAGATTTAAGACACCAATCCTAACATCCTTCAGGTTGTTGATGCATTGTAAATGCGATGAAATAATGGTATGAAATTGCGGTGATGAATTATGCATTGCACATGCAAGTTTTCCTAGTAAAATCCAAGTATAAATTTCACTAGGTTTCCTAGTAAGTCTAGGGTCGAACACATGGATTACTGAGTTACTACGCGACAATAAATTTTGATTCCTTTGCGGTGATAAAAATAAATAAGTTGGTTGGTGTTTTGTTTAAGTATAAATCCTATGCGGCCTGTTTGAGTAAAGAGTTGATGAAATCGAGAATACAATGAGTATGCGATGAACGGGTTGACAAGGGATTTAACTAACACTTCCTTAGATTGCATTCAAGTTACGTGATCATGCTACACACACACAACAGCATGTCTTCTCTCAATGTTAATGCCATAGTTCCTATTTCTAGGACGCATGCGATGTATACGATAATGTCGATAGGACTTAAGTCTAAGCCTCTATTCTTATCTATGCGATGATGAATGATACACACATGTACAAGGTGACCGCATACTATCATATCCTATTTCTAGGGTGCATGCGATACATAGTAGCAAACAGAACTTATGTCTAAGTTTCTATCTTTTGCTTATGCGGTTCTAATTTGACTCTCTCAAGCCTAGATTCTAACCTGACTCTCTCAAGTCTAAGTTCTTTCTTTAGACTATTCTCTCAAGTATCTCTAAAGTTAGAATACAAAACAACAATGGAAAGTAGGGATAAGAAGCCCAGTAGCAATGTCTTATTTCCCGAAGCTTTTTACACTGTCTTTTTACTCTACTCTGCCCAGAAGAATGTTCTTGCTTTTGTATGTGTCAGCCCTCTCTCCTTTTACAACGCTTCCAAGGCAGTCTTCCGAGCTAACCAGGAATAATCTCTCGGCGTCTTCTTCTCTTCTCTCATCTCCACCTTCTAAGTATAAGAACAACTACAAACTAATGGCTAACTAATTTGTATATGGTCTATCTATATGGCGAACTGTGTTGAACTCCTTTAACAATGGTAGCCTTCGGTATTTATAGAGCTCAATGTGAAGAGTCTTTCTCTCTAATGATTGCAATGATAGGAGGTCATTAAATCTTCTGTCTGATGCGTCGATTAATGGTCACCGAAAAGTTGAATGTATTTACTACAGTGATTCGTTAACGGCTTGTCAACTAAATTCAGATTTGACCGTCATCAGCTTTCCATCCCATCATGATTTATTAAGCTTTAACTTTGATGCGCCATCTTTATACGGCCACCTACTTGAGCAAATTCTTGCGAGCGAATACGATCGCATGGCTTTGTGGTCGCGATCTTTTAATGCACGTGGTCGCTGAATTCTTTAGATCGTAATTTTCTTTGCACCAACGCATTTTTCCTACACAAAATAAGTAAATTAGCTACTTTTATGCGATGGGCGCATGCAATCGCAATATTCTCAGTTTAACGCTTTTGGACATGATTTTGTATATTTTACTATCGCATTCCCTCATTGTTTTACTTATTTTTGTTGTAATAACGTGCATTTCTGCCCGTTATCACTCCCCCAAATTTAAAACAATACTTGTCCTCAAGCATAAACTAAAGATTTACTTTAGTGAGTCAGCCGCCTTTTCCTTACCTAGATTTTTCGAGGTGCCTTATTCAAATTTTATGAACCAAAATCTTCTTAATTTCTATACTGGTCTCTTCTTAAAATATTTCTAGAACTTAGGGACCGCAATTTTAACCTTAAAAAAGACTTTACTTGTTTCCAGGACATCGCATGATTTATTTCAAAACTTTTTTTTCAACCGGGGTGTTTCCAAATGCTTTTTATCCTTGTGCAGTTTAGATATTCTTTTTGTGACCTTGCGTTGATCCAAGTGCCTTGCCTTCTTTTTCGCTTACCCCCACGGGTGTCATGCGAGCATCCAACTACGAGCAAGGTGCTCTTTCTCAGTCTAAACTCATGTCCATTTGGCAGCAGAGCTGCGATCACTTGATTTATGCGTTGATCACGATTCCTACCTTTGTTTTGGCTTGCCTCCACGGGTGTCATGCAGACATCCAACTATGAGTAGGATCCGATCTCAACGTTATGATTTTTTTTTAAGATGTCCAAAAGTAGCAAGGTTGAAAATAAATACTAGCACCCCCAAATTTAAACCCAACAATATCCTCATTGTTGATAGACTGAAATGATTCATGTGATGCTCTCAGGAAGTTTCGTAAAAGTCATTTTGAAAGAAAGTTGGTGGACCACTAACTTCTAAAAATATTTCATGAAGTGACTGTCCTGAAAGTAAGTTGATTCTAGTACATGTGATGAGAAATAGAGGCATGCTTTTCATCATTGACATCATACTTGGTACAGAAAAAAATGCGGTGAATAATTAAGGTAAGAAATCATTCAATGATTGTGCCAACTACAGAGGATGCAAGATAAAAATTTCAATGTTAAAAATGAGATGCGAGTGCAAAATTTAGAATAGAAAAATCAAAGAAAGATACAACCCCCAAATTTACTGTGTTGTCCGCATCATCTGTGATCGCATCCTTCTTTGCAGCAAGCTGATTTCTTTGATTTCGATGGGTTGAACGAACTGATCGCGTTTTTCGGTTATCGTGTAGATCCTCCGCAATCATTTACCACGATCATTGCTAAAAAATCGAGAGGGTCAAAAATTTGAAAGACAGAGTTGAATTTATTTTTTTTTATTATTATTATTTTTGAAATGGTGGTGTAAAAAGAGATATAAAAAGGTAGAGTGAGTTCATAAAATAAAGATGTAAAAAAGATACTTCAAAAGAATTGCATCCCTTATGACTTTGTATCGCATACTATCGCAGGGACTTGCTCATTTCTTCTTCAGTCAGGAATTCCTCAGGTCCATGGAGGTTTTCTCGCGATGCAAGTCTCCTCCGTCGTACATCTTGACTCTTTGCCCGTTGACCTTGAATGCGCTGGTCTCTTCTTTATTGATTAACTCAACCGCACCATGCGGGAATACCTCTTTGATTATAAATGGTCCGGAGTAACGTGACTTTAATTTTTCGGGAAAAAGTCATAGCCAAGAATTATATAACAAGAATTTTTGTCCAACTTGGAGATTCTTCTCGCATAGTCGTTTGTCATGCCAACGTTTTGCACACTCCTTGTAGATTTTGGCATTTTCATATGCTTGAGTTCTCCATTCGTCTAGCTCGATCAACTGAAGTTTTCTTGCCTCCCCTGTGGTCTTCAAATCAAAGTTGAGCTTCTTCACTGCCCACAGTGCTTTGTGCTCCAATTCAAGCAGTAAGTGGCATGCCTTCCCAAACACCAGCGCATACGGGGACATGCCTATAGGTGTTTTATAGGCGGTCCTGTATGCCCACAAGGCATTGTCCAACTTCATGGCCCAATCTTTGCGTGAAGGATTCACCACCTTAGGATCAAATTGATTTCCCTATTGGACACCTTGGCTCAGCCGTTTGTCTATGGATGGTATGCGGTGGCGACTTTATGGTGGATATTATACTTGAGCAGTAATTTGTTGATGACGCCATTGATAAAGTGGGAGCCTTCATCACTTATTATGGCACGTCGGGTGCCAAAACGAGTGAAGATATTTTTCCACAAGAATTTGGAGACTATCGCCACATCGCTTGCGATGCATGATACTACTTCAACCCATTTGGACACATAATCGACGGCCAACAGGATGTACTTGTGACTATTTAATGGTGGAAATGGTCCCATGAAGTCTATGCCCCATACGTCAAACAGCTCCAATTCTAAGATAATATTCATTGGCATCGCATTCTTCCATGAAATATTTCTCGTGCGTTGGCACCTGTCACATTTCATTTAATAGTCTCTCGCGTCCTGGAATAAAGTCGGCCAAAAATATCCACTTTGTAACACCTTTGCTGCTGTACGTTGACCTCCAAAATGTCCACCATATGGTGAGTCATGACATTGGGATAATATGCACTGGTGAGTAGCCTCTGGTACACATACATGCAGGATCTGGTCTGACCCCCTCTTGTAAAGATTTGGCTTATCCCAATAATAGGATTTTCACTCGTGTATAAGCTGCCTTTTTTGGTGGGCTGTGTAATTTTTCGAAAATTGTTCACAGACCAGATATCTGAAAGTGATCCATCCGATCGAAAAACCAGCGCCCAAAGTGCCCTCCAGTAGTGCCCCGAAATGGGGCCGGAGAAGCCGGTCTCCGTCTGGCAGAGTAGAAACTGATCGATCACTTGAAGTTCGTAGGACACCGCCATTTGCTAAGACCCTTTTATCTATCACTTGTGATGTGAAGCTGCATATCATATATATATAATCAATATCATCAGTGGTAAACCTCTACAAAAGATTGCAAAGACAAGGTTACTATTGGCCCTAGCATGATGTGATATGGCTAGGGATGCAAAAGCTCGAGAAGAGGCTTGTCTAAAATGCACATGGATGCCCTTCTCTCGAGCAGAATGCGCATTTATCGATGTAGTGGATTGGAGACAGCCATATATCGAGTATCTGACAAAAGGAACCTTACCGGATGATAGATACGAAGCGAATAAGCTAAAGAAGATAGCCAACCTAAAGGTATATCGTTAATGATGGTAAGCTATTCAAAAGAGGCTTATCGGGAATTCTGCTGAGGTGTCTATCAGGTGATGAAGCGTTGCGGATCATGCACCAATTACATGCTGGCATCTAGGCGAGCTCCTCTCAAAGCGACTATTCTCGAATGAGTTCATTCGAGAATAGGGATCTCCAGATCCGGGAGCTAAAACACTCATGTTACACTCTTTTTCAAATAGCGCTTACTGAGCATCCTGCCTTGGCGGAAAAAGCCCCCTACAATCCTCAAGAATGCCTTCTTGACTTCTTTGACGAGAAGCTGAACGAGCTGGACACCCACCCTATCCCCGTGGAAAGAGACGATAAGGAGCTCACTTTTTTAAGTGAACTTTTAAACGATCTCCGAAGACATGGGCCAACCTCCGCCTATATAAGGTAAATACTTGGTAACGAGTAACGAAAAAATGGGGTAAAATCAAATAGGTCATAGGGTCGAACAGTTAAGGAGAGCTAGTCCCCGAAAATGCTCGTTTAGGGTGGGGTAAAGTGTGAACTTGGTAGCTCGTTCGTATCCCTTGGTGGATAAGTCCGACGGTGCGGAATTGAGTTTCTCGTCTGGTGGATCTGATCTATAGTTAGGGGGCAATACGTACCAAAAGGTTCGGGCTCGTCGTCGAAGACAAGAGCTGAGACAAGAAGTACGGATAGATGGTTCATTTCATGTCTAGTCGGGTCTCGAGAGCGCGAGTGGAAGATAGATCTGGAATGTATGTCAAGAGCCAGCCGAAGACGACATGTAAGTGAGTAAGTAGGGCAGTCGTCAGAGCTGTAGTCATTGTCAGTAGCAGAAGCTAAAGCCACTGGCCATGCAGTGTAAGACATTGGTGGTCGAGCGTCTTTTCAAGCACGAATAGAACGATCTAAAGAGGGTGTGCAACCGTCAGAGATGGCCGTATCTCTTTTCTGAATGTGGTATCGAGATTCGGTTCATTTGAGAAAGAGGTGGGAGACCGTGCGAATGGTTGAATTGATGACTTCGCTTCGATCTCTTCGACTGAACCCTTGTTCATCATATCATGAAAGAGCGTAGTCATGGCTTGGTTTGCTTTTGCACCGGAGGGCTGATCGGCTTGTTGGTACGTTAGCTTGTGATCTACGACCACCCTTGCTTTCTGGTTTGTCAGTCTGGTTAGCGCCCCTATCACGTAAGGCTTCGCTTTCTTTTTTTATCTCGAGAAAGAAATTATTATTTTCATAGGGGAGAATTAATATTCTAGTAAGCGTAGGGAGCGTAGGGCTCCCCCGAGACGACCGACACTACACTACGTAGGTACCTGTGCAAGTGAGGCGTGGGTCGGTCCTAGAAATGGTGGCAGCGGCGCGAGGAGTTAACGACCGGACGTGCTGCAATGTAGGGATCACTAGGCAGCTCTTTCGCTCTATAGGGATCGGGGGGCCAATTAACCACATCTGCGTACCATGGTAATTCTTCAATTTTGAATAGCTGCTCATCTGGGAATGTTGCGTTCACCTTCGACTGGTTACAGTCGACTTCCGAATTTTCTAATCTTGATAGGTGATCCGCAACCTGGTTCTCCGTCCCCTTGCGATCAATGATTTCCATGTTGAATTCTTGAAGGAGGAGAACCCATCAAATCAACCTCAGCTTTGCATCTTTCTTGGTCATTAAATATTTGATTGTCAAGTGGTCGATGTGAACGATCACTTTGGATCCCAGCAAGTAAGCTCTAAATTTCTCCAGCACAAAGATCACCTTAAGAAGTTTTTTTTCAGTGGTAGTGTAATTTGTTTGGGTAGGGTTCAAGGTTCTACTCGCATATGCGATGGGGTGTAGCATTGTTTTCTTCTTTTGTGCTAGTACTGCCCCCATCGCATAACCACTAGCGTCGCACATCAGCTCAAATGGGTTTGTCCAGTCCGGTGTGATCAATACAGGTGTGCTTATTAATGCATTCTTCAGTATCTTGAATACGTTGAGGCACTATGTATCAAATTCGAAAAGTCCTTCACAAAACGACGATAAAATCCTGCGTCCTAGGAAACTCCTGACAGCCTTCACATTTGCTAGAGGTGGGAGCTTTTCAATGGCCTCAATCTTTACCTTATCCACCTCTAGCCCTTCCTTGGAAACTTTGTGCCTGAGCACAATACCTTCATTCACCATGAAGTGGCACTTCTCCCAGTTCAGCATAAGATTTGTCTCTTCACATCTCCTTAGTATCTTCTCCAAATTGTTCAGACAGACTTCATATGTTTGCCCGTAAACTGAGAAGTCGTCCATAAAAATTTTCACTGAATCTTCAAGATACTCAGAGAAGATGGCCATCATTCACCTCTGGAATGTGCTCGGCACATTGCATAATCTGAATGGCATGCAGCAAAAAGCAAACGTTTCGTAGGGGCAGGTGAATGTGGTTTTCTCTTGGTCTTCAGAAGCAATCATTATTTGGTTGTAGCTTGCATATCCGTCCAGAAAATAGAAGTAATCATTTCCTACTAGGTGGTCTAGCATCTGGTCAATAAAAGGTAAAGGGAAGTGATCCTTCTTCGTCGTCGCATTGAGTTTGCGGTAGTCCATGCAGATCCACCAACTAGTGACGGTCCTCATTGGTATTAATTCATTGTTAGCATTTAGGACTACCGTCATTCCTCCTTTCTTGAGCATACATTATACGGGGCTGACCCACGTGCTATCAGCGATTGGATAAATAATGTCTACGTCCAACCATTTGATTATCTCCATTTTCACAACCTCCTTCATCGCAGGGTTTAGTTTGCGTTGAGACTCTATAGACCCTTTTTTGTTTTCTTTGAGACGTATCCTATGCATGTAATATGTGGGGTTGATTCCTCTTATGTCTGCTAGCGTCTATCCTATTGCTTTTATGTACTTCTTCAAGATGCTAAGCAACGCATTTTCTTGTTCTTCTTGAAGCGCAGAAGAAATTATCACTGGCAGAGTTTCATTTTGCCCCAAGAAAACATACTTCAGATGGCTTGGTAAGGTTTTTAATTCCATGGTCGGTGGTTGTTCCAAGAATGGTTTTTGTGCTTTTCTCTCTTCATTCAACGTCAATTTTTCTTCTTTGTTTGTTGTTTCCATGATCACATTGTAGGTTACTAGGGATGTGGTTGCATCCTCTCATTTTCTTCTTCAGACTCTTCTTCTTCATTACAACTGGGTTCATTGTCGGAATCTTATGGGTCTTCCTCTTCCGGATACTTCATGGCTTTAATAATGTCAAACCTGAGCTTCTTTCCACTCACATTCAGTGTGATCTCTCCCTTGTACACATCAATTTGAGCGCGACCAGTGGATAAAAATGGTCAATATGATGGGTACATCCTTGTCCGCTTCGTAGTCGAGAATGATGAAGTCCGCCGGTAAGATAAATTTGTCAATCGAGACCAAGACATCCTTTACCTTCCCCTCTGGATGAACTAGGGACCTGTCCGGCAACTGGAGAGTCACCGTCGTGGGCATCAGCTGCCCCATATTTAACTGTTTGAAAATTGAAAGGGGCATTAAGTTGATAATGGCCCCAAGATTGCAAAGCACTTGACCTATATATATCCCGCCAATTGAGCAGGGTATCGTGAAACTTTTGGGGTCGCGCATTTTCGGTGGAATAATGGTGTTTGACTTTTGCGTTAATGCCATTGTTGCGAACTTCCCTGTGCTCCTCTTCTTTGTCACCATGTCCTTAAAAAATTTCGCATATTTTGGCATTTGTTCAATCGCTTCAGTGAAAGGGATGTTGATATGTAACTGTTTTAACATGTCCATGAAGCGATGGTACTACACTTCATCATTTTTCTTCTTCTTAAGTCTCTAATGGAATGGTGGCAGCTGTACCTTCACAGTTCCCTGTTCCATAGGCTTAGAAGTGGACGCAACTTCTTGCTCCATCCTAGTGAAATATAAGTCTCTATTATTAACAACGTTACATAAAGACACTAATCTTTTCGTGGTCCAGTCTTATACAAACTCTTTGTATAGGATACCCTCGCTCACATGTCTTCACATGAATGATCAAGATTAGATCATTTGTAGCATTTTACAACACTTGTAACACCTACAAAGTGGGTCGTATCCGTAGTGTCACCAAGATAAGGTACCCAACCTTATCCACCTAATACAGACCGTTCAGGTTATTATTGGAACAAGATCCACTTGTATGTCTCTACATACTTGTTTAAATTACATGAAATAACCTCGGATCTTAGTTTATTGGATTGAGTATATGCTTATAAAATAACACTTATTTTATTAACAACAATATGTTTATACAAATTTTACAAATTACGAGATTACAAAGAGATTTAAGACACCAATCCCAACATCCTTCAGGTTGTTGATGCGTTATAAATGTGATGAAATAATGGTATGAAATTGCGGTGATGAATTATGCGTTTCACATGCAAGTTTTCCAAGTAAAACTCAAGTATAAATTTCACTAGGTTTCCTGGTAAGTCCAGGGTCGAACACAGGGACTACTGAGTTACTATGAGACGGTAAATTTTGATTCCTTTGCGGTGACAAAAACAAATACGTTGGTTGGTATTTTGTCTAAGTATAAATCCTATGCGGCGGATTTGAGTAAAGAGTTGATGAAATCTAGAATACAATGAGTATGCGATGAACGAGTTGAGAAGGGATTTAGCTAACACTTCCTAAGATTGTGTTCAAGTTATGCGATCATGCTACACACATACAACAGCATGTCATCTCTCAATGCTAATGCCACAGTTCCTATTTCTACGACGCATGCGATGTATACGATAATGTCGATAGGACTTATGTCTAAGCCTCTATTCTTGTCTATATGATGATGAATGATACGACCATACACAAGGTGACCGCATACTATCATATCCTATTTCTAGGGTGCATGCGATGCATAGTAGCAAACAAAACTTATGTCTAAGTTTCTATCTCTTACTTATGCAGTTCTAATCTGACTCTCTCAAGCTTGGACTCTAAACTGAATCTCTCAAGTTTAGGTTCTTTCTTTAGACTACTCTCTCAAGTATCTCTAAAGGGTGAATGACGCATACATAAGACAAGATGATCGCATAAAGTGAAGATCTTAGGTCATGCTAGCAACGTGCTTCTCAACCTATTCGAAAATTTAGCTACTCATGCGAAATGTGAAGAGATTGAACAGATGATGAAATGAGAACATTTTATAAATAAATTTAGAATACAAAACAATAATGGAAAGTAGGGATAAGAAGCCCGGTAGCAATGTCATGCTTCCCGAATCTTTTTACACTATCTTTTTACTCTACTCGGCCCAGAAGAATGTTCTTGCTTTTGTAAGTGTCAGCCCTCTCTCCTTTTACAGCGCTTCCCGGCAGTCTTCTGAGCTAACCAAGAATGATCTCTCGGCGTCATCTTCTCTTCGCTCGCCTTCGCCTTCTAAGTATAAGAACAACTACAGACTAATGGCTAACTAATTCGTATATGGTCTATCTTCTGTATATGGCGAACTGTATCGAACTTCTTTAATAATGGTGGCCTTCGGTATTTATAGAGCTCAAGGTGAAGAGCTTTCCTCTCTAATGATTGCAATGATGGAAGGTCATTAAATCTTCTGGCTGATGCGTCGATTAATGGTCCCCGAAAAGTTGAATCTACTTGCTACAGTGTGTCGTTAACAGCTTGTCAACTAAATTCGGATTCAATCGTCATCAGCTTTCCATCTCATCATGATTTATTAAGCTTTCACCTTGATGCGCCGTCTTGATGCGGCCACCTGCTTGGCAAATTCTCGCGAGCGCATATGATCGCATGGCTTTGCGGTCGCAATATTTTAATGTGTGCAGTCGCTGAATTCCTTGGATCGCAATTTGCTTTGTACCAACGCATTTTTCCTACACGAAATAAGTAAATTAGCTGCTTTTATGCGATGGGCGCATGCGATCGCAATATTCTCAGTTTAATGCTTTTGGACATGATTTTGTATATTTTACCATTGCATTCCCTCATTGTTTTACTTATTTGTGTTGTAATAACGTGCATTTCTGCCCGTTATCAGTTGTTCATCGCACTATTCCACTCCACCGTAGAAAACTGGCACTACTTCATACATCAAGATTTTATAGAGTGGCTAGATTGGATACATTCAATTAGCTTGGCATCTCATCTCTGCACTGGTTGAGAGATGGAGGCCAGAGACGCATACGTTTCATGTGCCTACTTGAGAGTGCACTTATTACCGAAGTATTATTTGGGTTGCTTGTAGATGGTGAACTTGTTACCGAAGTAATGCATAATAATTGGCTCAATATTTGTGAAATGCTATTCAGTGTGACCCCACCTACTGATAAAATTAGAGGATCAAGATTAAGTTTGACATGGTTAGGGACACAATTTCCAGGACTTGATGATGATGCAGATGAGGAAGCTGTCATGAGATATACGCGAGCGTACATACTACAAATGATGGGTGGAAGTCTGTGATAGCACTGGAAATGTGCTATCTTCTTCCACTTAAATTAGGGTTGTTTAGCTACTTAATTTGGTTAAATTGATTATTTTGTAGGACTCGAGTGTACAAGTAGTCGGATTAAGCGTTTGGGACAAAAAGGCGCTAAAATGATGAAGTTAGAAGCTAAACTGATCAAATGAAGAAGCAAAGAAGGTTGTTGTCCTGTCGAGCATTGCAACACTTTCATTATACCTAAGTCCAACACTAGCTCAACGCTATTGGACAGAATGCTTGGATTCAGGGCAGGGTTGCAACGCTGCTCCAAGCGTTGTAACGCTTCGGAGATGCCCTAACGCCATCGTTGCACCACTCGTCAATGTTGCCTCTTCAACGCTCTAGGACAGAATAGGAAACATAGCAACAGCAACGCCCCCCCCCCCAGAGCATTGCAACGCTAAGTGGTTTTACGGATGTTCAACCTCAGCGCGCGTGCAACACATCGTCAAGGCAATGCTGTGATGCTCGCCAATTTGCACTGCGGCGTTGCAACGCTCTTTCTAGCATTGTGGCGCTACGACCATTTTATAAAAGAACAATTTGGGTCAACCAATTACATCATACCAAGTACACCTAATCTTGAGCGCCGCCACTTTGTTCCAACCTTGTTTTAGCTTCCTTTTGCACCAAAATTCTGTAAAAAAAATTCTTCCCCTTTGCCAATTTTATTGATTTCGAACATTTTTTGAGGCTAAAGGGTAAGAACTTAGCTTGGGTTAGTTAGTTTAATTTTGTTCCAATTTGATTCTTACTTTTATTGTAATTTCATGAGTTTATTATGAATTTATGAGATTTTATCTTGAACATATTCTTCAATTTTCATGTATGGGATAATCTGACAAATTAGCTATGCATGTTTAATTGATTGCTTTGATTGGCCCTAATTTGTAATTGCTAGGTAGTCGTCACCTAGAAGCATGAGTTAAGTTAGTTTGTTATCTTAAATTGGGATTCCATTTAGATAAATCTATCTTAATTAATTGGTAAAACGATGGAAATCGATTAATTAACTTAGCTTTTCCTTGAATCTTAATGTCTGTTAATTAATTGATTGGTTGAGGGTTCTCGTTTTTTCTATTAATTAACTTGATTTTATGGACTACCGATTAGGATTCTAATTGAGTAGGTTAAGTTTTAATTCGAATATTCTCACGCATATTTTGAGTAGTCTATGATAGAATTGATGAGAAATGAATTAAACTATAAATACCCAAGCTAAGTATTTTGTTCGATTGATAATTCACACATTCGTTTGAATTGTGCACTTTTCGTTTTCGCAATTTTACTTCACAAATATTCACAAAATACCCCTGGTTACTTCCTACAAGTTCCAACTTTTGAGGAATCCAAATTGGTTCTCTGTGGTTCAACCCCGGACTTGCTACTTGTACTACTAGTTAGCATAAGGGGTTAATTCGGTGCATACAAATTTTATTTGCGTATTGTCGGGATTGGTGTCCTAATTCTCCTGGTAGTCTCGTAGTTTGTGAACATTTTTTTAATATATTATTATCAATAAAATAAATGTTATTTTATAAGCATTTACTCAATCCAATAAACTAAGATCCGTAGTTATTTTATGTAACATAAGCATGTATGTGGAGATATACAAGTGGACCATGCCTTAAGTAATAACCTAAATGGTCTGTAGTAGATGGATAAAGGAGGGATACCTTATCCTGATGAAACTACAAATACGGCCCGCTTTGTAAAGTCCTACAAATGGTCTAATCCTGACCATTCATGTGGAGACATGCGAGTGAGGGTATCCTATACAAAGAGTTTGTATAAGACTGGACCACGAAATGATTAGTCTCTTTGTATAAAGTCGTTGATAATTGAGACTTACATTTCACTAGAATGACCATAAGTGGCATGACCTTAATCCTGGGTGAGTTAAGAACTCCTGCTCATGAGGGCAGTCCTTTGATTTGTATGGGTGAGACTGGTCAAATTGTCAATTCAACAAGCCTACCATTTTAGGGATTTGTTTGATTGGGGAGCTGGGAACTCAGCTACACAAGACAACATAGTGGTCATACCCTCTCCTGGCCCGAGAGGACTTAATCATGGTAGGACTATGACTTATTGTCATTAGAGAAATCAGTTGGACTTAAGGAGTTAGATGTAATTACACAGGGAAAAATGAAGAATTGGTCCAGTTGTACTTACAAGCGATTTGTGAAGGATCATCGCACTGTTGGTTAGTCATATGGACACAGAAATATATCTATAATGTGAAGAGTGCAGATATCAGTCTTTAGTGGAATAACCAACTATTAACGGATGGTGAATATTGTGAATAAAGAGTTTAATCAGTTATTCACGTACCGTTGGAGCTTCAAGCTACAGGTCCATGAGGTTCCCTTGGTAGTTCAATGGGTTCAAGTTGAGAATTAGATTTTATGTTAGTTTGAAGTATTCAAATTAACAAGAGGAAATTCATGTGACATAATTAATTTGATATATTAGATAAATTAATTGGAGGAATTAATATAAATATGATTTATATTAAATACCATAAAGTATAACTATGGTTTATATGTTTCATATGATGAAATATTAAAACTATAGGTTATAAATATAATATGATAAGTTTGTTATTATATTTATTTATAATATATTAATTATATGATAATTAATTATTCTTTTTCTTTAACAATCGCATTGAGTGGGAGGTTATTGGAAGTTTTATGGTAACTGTGAGATAAAAGGAAAATGGTTTTTCAAAATACGAAGGTTGATGTGGATTGATCTCACAAAGAGGATAACAAGTAAAAGTGTTTTATTAAACGACAGCATAGAGAGCATACACGATGAGTAGCAAGTCTATATGATAGGCTTCTTCTTACTAAACGTTCAAGTATCTAGTCTATGCGATAGACTTCATCCATCTCCCACTTTCTCGATCGTCTACCTCCTTCATTTCTCTATCCAAAGTCATACAGAGCCCACAACTCTTGGTTTCTCACATCAAGAATGCTAAGGTAACTCTTGTGATGGTGTTCTAGTTTCGTTCGAGGGTCGAGGATCGAGTTGGACTCATAGTGACTGAGGTTCATCCAGTCATTCGTTGAGATCAAGTCCTAATAATTGCGTTCAAGTTTGTGTTGTTGAACCACTTGCTGAACGATCGAGGGATACTTGAAGAAAGGTTCTTCAAAGGTTTGCATACTCAATCCCTTGTCTGTTCATTTAAAGAATCATATTGTAATTTAGTTTATGCATAATCATTTCTGTTAGACTATAATTGTTTGTGTTCTTTCTCAATGGGATTTGGAACAATCCGCTTCCGCTCATTGGATCTCTATGTTTAGATTTCCTTCACGTAGATGCGGATTCACGGACGACGGTGAATTTGGTGGTCGACGAAATTGGTGCCATTGTCAGAGAGCCAACAGTTTTCTTAATTCTGAAACTTGTAGTGTTTATCCTTGCTCATCGATTTTCTCTCTTGGTGCATGACCCACACTCCGAAAGGTTCTAGACAAATGTATTTTGCAGAGATTTCTAGGGAGGAGCAGATAATCAGAAGACAGGGTAGACAGCAAGTTGTACTTCATAGAGATATTCGTGTTGAGGATACATCCGGAGAACAAAGCGTTCCTGAGAATTTTCCAATGATGGTTGAATGAAAAAAGACTCTCAAGGTGCTTGCAACACCTGACTTCACTTAGCAGCCGCTGTGCATTGCCTATCTTGAGATGACAGGTAACTTTGAACTTAAATCTAGCTTAATTCACGTACTTCCTGCATTTTCTGGTCTACAGGGCGAGGATCCACACAAACATTTGAAGGAATTCTATGTGGTGTGCAATGGAATGAGACAGGGTGACCCAGGAGCAGTTAAATATGAGAGCATTCCCCTTTTCATTGAAGGGAGATGCCAAGGAGTGGCTCTACATTCTTCCACCTGGGAGTATCACATCTTGGGAAGAGTTGTAGAGACAATTCTTGGAAAAGTTCTTCCCAGCATCCCAAGCTGCCAGTATCAGAAAGGAGATTTACAGCATCATGCAGTTCAATGGGGAGACCTTTCATGAGTGTTGGAATGATTCAAAAAGACATGTGCCAAGTTTTCCCATCATCAGATCTCAGATCAGTTACTAATCTAGTACTTTTACGAGGGTACTTTGTCTGTGGAGTTCGATGGTGAGTTGGTTAAGTTTAATATTCTTTATGCTATGAAATCTTCCACCATAGGGTAAATACATTCTTTGTGCCAGATTGATGTGTTTGACCCTCTTGAGCAGGAGGTTATATGGGACGTCTATGACGACGATGAGGATGACTCAGGAGATTTGATCCCACTTGGAGAGCTTGCCACCTTGTCTATGACTGAGCTGGTAGGTATGTCCTCTTATTCTAATGCTAAATCTTCTGACAAGGTGCTTCCTTTTGTTTTGCAGGCACCAAAATTGGAGTTGAAGGAGCTTCTAGACCCCTGAAGTATGCCTATCTAGGGGAAGCTAAGACCCTGCTTGTTATAATCTCAAAGGAACCTAACTAACGAACAAGAGAAACAGTTGATTGAGGTATTGCAGAAATAAAAGCTGGCCATTGTATGGACGTCGGCCGACATAAAAGGTATTAGCCCCGTTGTGTGCATGCATCAAATTTCTTTGAAAGATGGAGCTAAGACTTGTTGACAGCTTCAATGATATCTAAATCCTGTATTGAAGGAGGTAGTAATGAAAGAGGTCTTCAAACTCTTGGATGCAAGTGTTATCTATCCTATTCCTGATAGTGAGTGGGTTAATCCTATTCATGTAGTGTCTAAGAAAATGGGTATTACTATGGTAAAAAAATGGTGAGTGTAGTCTAATTCCTATTAGGGTTCAGAATGGGTGGAGGATGTGTATAGATTTTAGAAAAATAAATGATGTAAGTTCAGAATGGGTGGAGGATGTGTATAGATTTTAGAAAAATAAATGATGTAACTAGAAAGGACCACTTCCACATTCCCTTTATTGATCAAATGCTTGAAAGGTTAGCTGGTAAGCCTTTCTTCTGTTTCCTTAATGGTTTTTCGGGTTTCTATCATATCCCAATTAACCAAGAGAACCAACAAAAGACAACCTTTACATGTCCCTATGGCACCTTTGCTTTCAGAAGCATGCCATTTGGACTATGTAATGCTCCAGGCACCTTTCAGCATTGCAAGATGTCCATATTTTCTGAGTTTATTGAAAAATGCATGGAGTTTTTTATGGATGACTTTACTGTATATGGAGACTCGTTTGCTGGTTGTCTGTCTAATTTGTCTAGGGTGCTAGAAAGATGCATTGAGTCTAGCCTGGTTCTTAATTTTGAAAAATATCATTTCATGGCCTCACGTGGCATTGTATTATGACATATAGTATCTGAGCATGGCATAGAGGAAAACCTTGCCAAGATTGATGTTATTGCTAAGCTCCCTTACCCCACAAATGTGAGGGAGGTTCGTTCATTTCTTGGTCATGCAGGTTTCTACCGCATGTTCATAAAAGACTTTAGTAAGATTGCTCAGTCGTTGACCTCTCTTCTTCAAAAGGATGTGGCCTTTGATCAATGATGATTGCAGGAGAAGTTTTGATGTGCTACAGAACATCTTCTTCAAAAGGATGTGTACTCCAGTCATTCAGGCTCCTCGTTGGGATCTTCCCTTCAAGATTATATGCGATGCAAGCGACCATGTTGTAGGAGCAGTGTTGGGGCAGAAGGTTGACAAGAAACATCACGTCATACACTACGCTTCAAAGACCCCCAACTCGGCTTAGTGCAGTTACATCACGACAAAAAAGGAGTTTTTAGTAGTTATTTTTGTTTTAGAAAAATTTCGCTGTTATATTATAGGATCTGAAGTTATTGTCTTTTCTTATCATGCAACCTTGTGCTATCTAATGTCAAAGAAGGAAATCAAGCCTAGATTGTTGAGGTGGGTTCTTCTCCTTCAGGAGTTTAACCTGAGACTTCAAGACAGGAAGGGATGCGAAAATACCATTGTCGATCACCTGAGTAGAATAGTAGCTGATGGAGGTTGTCTCGGTTCTGATGGAGACTTACCTAACCACACTTTGATGCAGGCAGACGGTATTTTCATGACTCCCTGGTACGCTGATATTGTGAATTACTTGACCACTAGTAAGTTCCCTCATGGAATGAATAAAAATGGCATGATAAAATCAAGAGTGAGTCGAAGTATTATGTTTGGGAGGACCCTATTCTGTGGAAATTTTGTTTAGGTCAGGTAGTTAAGAGGTGTGTCCCTAATGATAAGTTCTTTTTTGCTCTAGAATGTTGTCATAAGCATGCATGTGGTGGACACTTCAATCCCAAAAGAACTGCCAAAAAAGTCTTAAATTCTAGTTTATATTGGGACACATTATTTAGGGACGCATATTTTGTCTGTAAAACGTGTGAACGGTGTCTGAAATCTAGAGGATTGTCCCGTATGAATGAGATGCCACAATTCTCTATCCTTTTCTATGAAATATTTGATGTTTAGGGGATTGACTTTATGGGGCCTTTTCCTTCTTCTTATGGGTATGAATATATTTTACTGGCAGCAGATTATGTTTCCAAATGGGTGGAAGCAAAGGCCACAGTTACTAATGATGCTAAAGTGGTTGCAGGTTTCTTGAAGACTAACATTCTATGCAGGTTTGGGTTCCCTAAAACAATCATCAACGATCAAGGATCACACTTCTACAATCGGGTCATTGCCTCCTTGTTGAAGAAGTACGATGTTCAACATCGTATTGCCACCTCATACCACCCTCAAGCTAATGGGCAGGTGGAAGTGTCCAACAAGGAAGTAAAGACCCTTTTGGAAAAGGTGGTCAACCAAGGAAGGAAGGATTGGAGCCTCCGACTTGACGATGCTCTATGGCCTTACAGGATAGCATTCAAGACTTCTATTGGGATGTCTCCTTACCGGATGGTTTGTGGAAAAGCTTGCCATCTTCCAGTTGAAATCCAACACAAGGCTTATTGGGCAGTCAAAAAGTGCAATTGGGACTTAGAGGCAACTGGGGAGGCCAGACTTCTATAACTTCAGGAGTTAGAAGAGCTTAGGTTAGAGTATTTTGATAATTCTTTGATTTATAAGAAAAGAGTGAAGGATCTTCATGACAGAATGATTGCACCCAAGAAGTTTCAGGTAGGGCAAAAGGTACTTCTATATAACTCTTGATTGAAACTTATGTCTGGTAAACTCATTCCAAGTGGCTTGGCCCTTTGATATTTCTCACGTTTATCCTTATGATGCAATAGACATTGTTAATCTTGAGACAGTGAAGGTTATTAAAGTTAATGGGCACAGATTGAAGGTCTTCAATGATGGCGAGTCATTGGACTGCTTTGACAGCGCCTATCGGTTGGACTCGCCGGTCTACATATGAAATTGAGCCATCACGGTCGAGCAACCAACCATAAATATTTGCGCTACCTGGAGGCAGCCAGGATTTAAATTTATTTGCTTTCTAGGGTTAGATTTCAATTCAGTAATTTTTTTTTTTTTTTTTGTTGAGCCTAATTCTTTCTATTCTTCTCATTTTCTAGGATTTTTTATGGAAAGAAGTTGATTCAAGTGTTCGACATCCTTCCTCCACTCTATTGTCCAAGGAAGTATTATGATCCCTCATGCTTTATTTTGATTACATTGGGGACAATGAGTGTTTTAAAATTTGGGAGTGGGATGTTTGGATTTTTGGGCTAATTTGTTTTTTTAATTTGATGATATTATTTGGGGTTCTTGAGCGCTGTGCTCATACAATGCTTGCTTGATTGAGTTTTTCTCGTTGTTTTGTTTCTTGCGATGACTAGTCTATGACACACTCGTATGAATTGTTTTTGCATAAGAATAGGTTGGATGAAAGGATTCATAATTTATATGATGTTAATACTGCTTAATTAAGCTAGATTTATCAATTAATTAAACTAGATTTATCTAAGTTAGAATAGTAGACATATTGAGTTGACAATCTGGCCACTCTCACCCATACAAATCAAATGATCGCCTTCATAGCTAGGAGTTCATAACTCACTTAGGATTCAGGTTCTGTCACCTATGGTCATCCTGGTGAAATGTAAGTCTCTACTATTAACGGTGTTATATAATAAAACTAATCATTTCATGGTTTGATCTTATACAAACTCTTTGTATAGGATACCCTCGCTCATATGTCTTTACATGAACGATCAAGATCAAATCATTTGTAGCACATTACAACACTTGTAACATTTACAAAGTGGGTCGTATATGTAGTGTCATAAGGATAAAGTACCCAGCCTTATCCATCTATGACAGATCATTTAGGTTATTTTTTAAACAAGATCTACCTGCATGTCTCTACATACTTGTTTAAATTACATAAAATAACCTAGGGATCTTAGTTTATTTGATTGAGTGTATGCTCATAAAATAATAACTATTTTATTAATAACAATTTTTTTATGCAATGTTTACAAACTACATGATTACAATAGAGATTTAGGACACCAATCTCAACACGGCAAACATCACAACAATTAAAAAAAAATTGTACAAGCCAAATCTCCAAAACTGCCATATTTCTCTAATTATTTTCAAAATTACAATATTTCACTAATTATTTTTAAAAGTTACAATTTTCCTCCAACCTCCAACTCTCTCAACTAACTTTACCACTCTATCCGACGGATGACCCAATCTCCTTCGCCATAGCTCAAATTCAGATATTTCTGGAACCTTCACTGTATGCATTGTAGGAATTCCTCGTAAATATTAAAGTCCATCATTTCGTTCACCAATGAAAAATAGGCTCCTAGAATTTTGATCTTGTATAGCACATAAAGAAGGTGTAAATCGAACAAAGCAATTCGCATCATCAATTTGTTGTGACACCGATATTAATTGCATTGTAAAGCGGGTACAAATAGAACATGTTCAAGTGTGAAATCAGAAAGGACAACACTCCCTCCATTGTGACGACTGCTTTCTTCCTACTTGACATGTTTATAGGACTTGATTGAATTGTGTATGTATGATTGAGAAATTTTAAATTTTCAGTTGTATGACAAGATGCTCCAGTATCAATATATAATCCACTCCATGTGAACAAAGTTAATATGAAAATCCAACTAGTAGATGCTCCAAGGTCTTTATCACCAAAAAAAAAATCAATGAAAATCAATGCACAATTCCAAAATCGGTGAGGACACAATTATTCCATCCACCAATAGATTGGATAATTTTCCTTTGCAAATAGATAACCACGTATACAGTGCACCAAAAATTGGTATGCCTTCAAATTGAAATCCAAGATGATTTGATGGACCAAGGTGACAAAAATAGAGTATTTTAGCAATGATAAAATTTGAGTTTATGTTTGATATGCTCTGATACCATGTGAGGAAAACTATTTCCTTCAATTTTCATTTAGAATGAGAAGAATATTTATACAAACTAAATTTTGTTGAAAATTAAAATAGATATTAAAGTACGTAAATGAAAAAATATACAAAATCAAATATAGAAATATATTTCCTAATAAGATACAAAGCAAATATGGAAATATATTTCCTAACATATTTTCATTAAACAGTTGTTTTCATAATGTTCATTAAACAATTGCTTATGACAATTTTCTAGAGGTAATAGTAGCTTTGCTTCTTTTTATGTATTTACATTTCCAAAATATTCTTTAAGTTTATTTCTAGCTATATATATGTATAACTAAACCCTGATTTGAAATGTTTGGAAAAATAGATATTGATGAAGAGCCAAAGAGGAAAGAGATTGGGGGCAAAGGTTAGAATCAATGGTTGAAGAACTTGATCATGTTTTAACATATTATTGGAGTTTTATTTCAATCAAAGAGAGCATATGATATCCTTCAAGAAACTTATGTATATCATAGATCTCGTCTGGTAATAATTTGGTTTTTGAAAATTAATCCTATAAACATCACTTATATCTATTGGCTTATATGTTTTGTTGCTAAATTTTAGGAGTCTTTTCAAAATTAAAGCCAAAATTTGGAAAAATTGTGACAAATAAGCTCTGAAAGTTTTCATCTTTCACAACTAGCACCCTTTTTTGAATTTCGTTGAAATAGTTCTATTTGACTTTTTTTCATCATACATTCAATCTATTGATTGTTTTAGACTTTCTCGGTGGAATCTCGACTTGGATGAAGATCGTAATTGTACTTTCCCAAACCTTACGTAATATCTAATCTTCTTCAAATTTAAAGGAATTTTAGTTTTTTTATGATTGATTTTATATTTATGATTAATTAAATCTTCATCATTGCCTCACTTTTCTAAACCAAATAATTCTAAAAATATAATACTTTTAATATTTATAATGAATCAACCTTATAAATAAGTAAAATTTGACTTCAATGTTAAAAACTTAAAGAATCTAAATTTCAACTTTGAGGTTAGTAATTTTGAGCTCACTTGACCAATTTTTATGTTGTTTTTAAAACTTTTGTACAACTTTTTCGGATCTAATTGTTGGAAGATGACTTATTCGACTCTTCGACTGCACATTTCGCTCTCCAGTTTGATTACACAGTATTTTTCATCAACATTATTTCATCTTTTTTTTTTTGTTTATGTTAATTTCCGCAAATGAATTCAGTTGCTATTAGTCATTTCTCTTCATTTTGATAAACTTACGTACTATGGTTTATAAGTTTGTTTTCCAATGAGATTATTTACATATATTTATATGTATAAATAACGTTATAACTAAATTGTGGGAATAACTCAGTTGGAAGAGCATTAGATTCAAGATGTGACGATTACATGTTCAATCCCATTCATCGCATTTTTTTTTATCATATTTCATATGTTTACCTAAAAAATTTGTGAGTTTACTTTTTATTTATTACTAGATTTTTGTTTTTAATATTCTTTTATTTTATATTATGCTAGATATACCATTTTAATATCCTTATATATTAATGTTAGTAGTTTTTGAGTATTAGTTATATATTGATGTTAGTAGATCTACCATGTTAATTTTTTAATAGTCCTTGAATTCAAGAATATTTATATATCGATATTTGTAGTTTTGTATCTATAGTTTAATATTCTTATTTATATCATGTTAGATCTACTATGTTAATATTTTTTTTAAAAATAATATTAAATTTTTTTAATATTAGAACTTTTAACATTAGGCTTTTCTCCAAGAAAAAAATTAGTATGAGCGTTATTTTTTTAGTACAATATTAGTTATTTGAGTATTACTTATTTCATTAGTATTAGGGTTTTTAGATTTGAGTGCTCTTTTGAAAAAAAAAATTAATATTAGAACTTTAGCATTAGATTTTGTTACTATAATATTTTTTTAGTTTGAGTTTTCCAATGATTTATATGTATATAATTATATGTATACATAACATTATAACTAAATTGTGGGAATAGCTCGATTGGGAGAGCATTAGATTGAACTCATGTGTTTAATCCCATTTGTCACATTTTTTTTATCATATTTCATATGTATAGAGCCTACAAATTTATATACATGTATTGTATACCTTAGATGTATTTTAATATAAATCTTAAAAATTGAATAGCGGGATAGCTCAGTTGGGAGAGCGTCAGACTGAAGATTTGAAGGTCGTGTGTTCGATATGTCATGAAAAAAATTGAAAATATGTTTTTGGCATGTTGTTGATTTCGTTCAATTTGAAGATCTTGACTTTTATGTCCAAAAACCTAAGGACCCGTTTAGTAACCATTTTGTTTTTCCTTGTTGTTTTTGAAAATTAAGTCTATGGCCCCTACTTCTACATCCAAATTTCATCTTTTGTTATCTACTTTTCACCAATTGTTTAAAAAATCAAGTCAAATTTTGAGAACTAAAAAAGGTAGCTTTTAAAATATTATTTTTTAAAAAAATTTGGCTAAGAATTAAATCATTGTACTTAAAAAAGATGTGAATCATTGTAAGAAATGTAGATGATATAGGCTTAATTTTTAAAAACAAAAATAAAAAATCCAATGGTTACCAAACAGGATCTAAAGATTCTAAATTTCAACTTTGAGGGTCATAACTTTGAAATCACTTGACCAATTTTGATGTTGTTTCAAAAATATTTGTGCAACTTTTTGACATCTAATTGTTGGAAGATGACTTATTCGACCATTCGACTGCAAGTTTCACTCTCCAGTTTGATTACACGGTGTTTTTCATTAACATTATTTCATCCTTTTTTATATTAATTTTGACAAATGAATTCAGTTGCTATTAGTCATTTCTCTTTATTTTGATCAACTTACCTACTAGGGTTTATAAGTTTATTTTCCAATGGGTTTATGTATTATATTTATATGTATATACATAACATTATAATAAAATTGTGGGGATAACTTAGTTGGGAGAGCACTAATTTGAAGATGTGAAGGTCATGTGTTCAATCCCATTCATTGCATTTTTTTTTTTTTTTATCATATTACATATGTATACAACCAAAAAAATTTATGTGCATGTATTGTAAATCTTAGATATATTTTAAACATTGAGAGTCATAACTTTGAGATCACTTGACCAATTTTGATGTTGTTTAAAAAAAATTGTGCAACTTTTTGACATCTAGTTGTTGGAAGACGACTTATTCGATCATTTGACTGCAAGTTTGGCTCTCCAGTTTGATTACATAGTATTTTTCATCAACATTATTTATCCTTTTTTTATGTTAATTTTTGCAAATGAATTCAGTTGTTATTAGTCATTTCTCTTTATTTTGATAAACTTACCTACTAAGGTTTATAAGTTTGTTTTCCAATGAGTTTATGTATGTATATTTATACGTATATGTATACATAACATTATAACTAAATTGTGGGGATAGCTCAGTTGGGAGAGCATTGGATTGAAGATGTGAAGGTCATCTTTTCAATCCCATTCATTGCATTTTTTTTTTATCATATTACATATGTATACAACATAAAAAATTTATGTGTATGTATTGTAAAACTTAGATATATTTTAATATAAATCTTAAAAATCAAATAGCGGAGATAGCTCAGTTGGGAGAGCGTCGGACTGAAGATCTAAAGGTTGCGTTTTATCCACGTTCACCGCAATTTTAGTGTATTCATTGCTATGTTATCTTATTTATTGTATGCCATGACAATAATTGAAAATATGTTTTTTGGCATGTTGTTCATTTTGTTCTCTATTTTGTAGATAATCTTCATAGGATTCAAATGACGCTCAATTATTAATTATAATTTTGACTAATTAGCGTTTTTTTGTCATTTTGAGTTCAACAACATGTATTGTTTTGAGTTCCTATCCTCTAACCTTTTGGTTCAATTTGTTTTGTTTTTATTTTTTATTTTTCCATATGATCATTGACATAATGTACATTTGTGAAGGAACGAACACAATAAAAAAAAAATTCCACGACAAAACTGCTTTGACAACCTCCATAAATAAAACAGTATATAATATCTTTGTACAATCCATATTTCTTAAATTGCCAGAGAACATTAAGGAGAAAGAGAAAGAGCATTTAGTGTGTAGACTAAAAAAGTCTTTATGGCTTGAAACAAGCATTAAGTTTGAGTCTTTCATTTGAAAGTAAGGTTACAAAAAGACTACTTCGGACTCTTATGAAAAAAAAAGTTTCAAAGGACTACATAATTCAGGAAAGACAAATTATCAAATATTTATGATCAAATTCGACACAAGATTACTTGATTTGGAAAATATATATATACAATATCAGTCTTTGTCTTAGTCGAGATTCCACCAGTGAGCCCAAAACAATAGATAATTTAGATGTACGATAAAAAGAAGTCAATTCAAATCTCAGAGTTGATCTCAGACGGGAAGATTGAGAAAAACTATTTTCACGAGATTCCTACAAGTGTGCTTAGTTGTGAAAGGTGAAATCTAAAAAAGGTTATTCCCAAGAACTTAGTTGTGAAAGTTGAAAACTAAAAAAGAGTTGTTTCTAAGAGCTCAGTTGTGAAAGGTGAAAACTATGAGTAGTAAAAAATTGTGAGAAAACAAGCATAATTTTCAAAAACCAAAAACTAAAAATGAAATGGCTACCAAACAAGATCGTAGTTATTCAATAAATGTTGATCATCTTGGATCTTTTGTTCTAATATATTATATTTCGAAAAAATAATTAGCAAAATACGGCAGTTTTGAAAATATTTAGAGATTTTTGGTAGCGTGGTAGGCTTTTTAGAAGGTCGAGAAAAAAAAAACACAGAGAGATAAATCAAGGGTTGAAGTTTAAACCATCTGTATGTTGGGATTGATGTCCTAATTCTCTTGGTGGTCTCGTAGTTTGTAAACACTTTGTAAACATATTGTTATTAATAAAATAAGTGTTATTTTATAAGCATTTACTCGATCTAATAAACTAAAATATGTGGTTATTTCATGTAACTTAAGCATGTATGTGGAGATATACAAGTGGATCATGCCTTAAGTAATAACCTAAATGGTCTGTAGTATAAGGATAAAAGAGGGATACCTTATCCTTGTGACACCACGGATACGACCCGCTTTGTAAATATTACAAGTGTTGTAATATGCAAAAAATGGTCTGATCCTGACCATTCATGTGGAGACATGCAAGCGAGGGTATCCTATACAAAGAGTTTGTATAACCGGACCACGAGATGATTAGTCTCTTTATATAATGTCGTTGATAATTGAGACTTACATTTCACTAGGATGACCATAGGTAGACATAACCTTAATCCTGAGTGAGTTGGGAATTCCTACTCATGAGGACAGTCCTTTGATTTGTATGGGTGAGAGTGGCTAGATTGCAAACTCAATAAGCCTACCATTTTGGGGATTTGTTTGATTTGGGAGCTAGGAACTCAGCTACATAAGACAAGACAAAATTTACTCCTTCCCCAAATCAGGGGTAAGTAGATAAATTGTTCCCTTAAGGGTTGATTTCGAGTCTTAAACATAGTGGTCGCACCCTCTCTTAGGAAGAGAGGACTCAGTCATAGTAAGACTATGACTTATTGTTCATTAGAGGAATCAGTGGTACTTAAAGAGTTAGATGTAACTACACGGGGAAAAACGGTGAATTGGCCCAGTTGTACTTAAGAGCGATTTGTGAAGGGTCATCGCATTGTTGATTGGTTATATCCAATGGACACAGAAATATATCCTTAGTGCGAAGAATCTGTCGGTCTTTAGTGGAGTGCCCAATAGTTAACGGATGGTGGATCTCGTGATTAAAGAGTTTAGTCAGTTATTCACGTAATGTTGGAGCTTCAAGCTATAGGTACATAAGGTCCCCTTGGTAGCTCAATGGGTTCAAGTTGAGAATCAGATTTTGGGTTAGTTTAGTGTTCAAATTAACAAGGGGAATTTTAATTATATGTGATATAATTAAATTAATTCAATTATATGTGATATAATTGATATGATGTATTAGATACATTAATTGGAGGAATTAATATAAACATAATTTATATTAAATACCATAACATAGAAAAAGAATATGGTTTCGTTTCATATGATGAAATATTAAAACTATAGGTTATAAATATAATATGATAAGTTAGTTATCATATTTACTTATAATATATTAATTATATGATAATTAATTCTTCTTCTTTAATAACCGATTGAGTGGGAGGTTATTGGAAGTTATGGTAACTATGAGATAAAAAGGAAAAATTTTTCCAAATTGTGAAGATCCTTCATTTTGTTATGTCATTTGACAAAAGAAAGGACTATCGAGTAAAACGTTTTACTAAACGATAGTGTCTCACAACCTACACGATCAAGTAAGAAGTTTACAATATGATAGCTACTCGCTTACTTGTTGCTACACGGTCGAGTAGAAAAGTCTATACGATAAGCTTCCTTTTTCTAAACGATCGAGAACCTAGTCTATACAATAGACTTCATCCATCTCCCACTTACTTGATCGTCTACCTCCTCCTTTCCTCTATCCAAAGTCACATAGAGCCCACAGCCCCTGGATTCTCACACCGAGAATACCAAAGTAATTCTTGTTGTGGTGTTCTAATTTCGTTCGAGGTTCGAGGATTGAGTTGGACTCGATAGTGATCGAGGATTCATCAGTTCGTGTTGTTGGCTGGTCTGATCGTTGCGTTCTATTACTTCGTTGGACGCGTTGGAGATTGATTGAGGGATACTTGAAGAAAGGTTCTTCAAAGGTTTGCATACTCTATCCCTTGTTCATCATTTTAAAGAAGCATGCTTGTAATTTACTTAATTATGCATAATTTGTTCTTATAGACTGTAACGTGTTTGTGTTCTTTCTCAATGGGATTTGGAACGATCCGTTTCTGCTCAATGGATATCTATGTTTAGATTTCCTTCGCTATGCGTCGTTGCACCTACTTCGTTGCATGCCTCCCATCGAGAAGTTTTAACAATTTGTGTGTCATTGCACCTACTCCGTTGAATGCCTCCAATCGAGACTTAAAGTCTCGACCAGCTCGTGCGCCCTATCCATCTTGAGACTTAAAGCCTCGGTCTAATCTTTGACCACACTACCCGAGCCAACCGCACTGCTACCAACCGCTGCCAAAGTCTGGTCAGATCAGAAACTAGTGGGTCGAAACTTCCACTCTCGACCTATGTCTTTTTATCCTTCTCTCTTCCCCCTTTTTCTTCTCACTGTTGGGGATGATGCCCTAAACTCTCATAAGGTCCTGTAGTTTGTAAACACTTGTATGAACAAATGCTTGTGATGTAATATATGAGATATTTTCTTCACACTTATTTATGAAACATGAGATGTTTTATTTGCATTTATCACAAACCAATAAATTAAGATCCCTAGTTGTCATTGTAACTTAAGCATATATGTGGAGACATACAGGTAGATCATGTCTTAAGTGATAACCTAAATGGTCTGTAGTATATGGATATAAGAGGGAAACCTTATCCTTGTGACACTACGGATACGACCCACTTTTTAGGTAGTTACAAGTGTTGTGACGTGCTACAGATTGTCTGATCCTGATCATTTATATGGGGACGTGTAAGCGGGGGTATCCTATACAAAAGAATTTGTATAAGACCGGACCACGAAATGTTTAATCTCAATATATAATGTCGTTCATGACAGAGACTTTATTTCATTAGGATGACCATAGGTAACATCAACTTAACTCAAGGTGATTTGGGAACTCTTACTTATGAAGGCGGTCCTTTGATTTACATTGGTGCGAGTGGTCAGATTGTCGACTCAAACCTACCACTTAATCGTGGAGAGGTTTGTTTGTGATTGACCAGACGATTGGGTACACGATCGTAGAGACAACGAGAGGTTGTTATTCCAGACTCTACGAGAGCAAGAGAAAATCAGATGAAAAGTTCTTCAAATGTAATTCTCTCACTCCTTTTGTATTTAATTTCTAAAGCATGTCGTAATTTTGTTAGAAAATGTATAACTAGTTTGTATGTTTGTGAATGCTTGCAATTCTGTCACAATGAATTTGGATCGTGCTTCCGCTCATAGGTTCTCTTTGATAAGAGTTCCTTCACTCACAACTCACAGATTACTCTCTCTCACGATCTCTTCCAGATTACCCTCTCTCAAGAACTCTTCCAATTTTTTCTTCTATTCCAAACTCACAGATTACTCTCTCCCTACAAGTTTTCCTCTCTCCTTCTTCCCAAAATTGTTACAAAATCCTTCTATTTCCCACATTCGTCTATCAAATTATGAAGTTGTACATTTACTTTACTAAATTCCTATTTTTAAAATAATTATAAATTTTGTTACTATTTTAATACTATTATATTTCTTTCTTTTATAGTCTTTACTACTGTTTGGGAAACAAAGAATCAAAAAGAGGTACACTTTAACTCAATTCCTATTTTTTAATTTAAAAAAATAAGTTATAATCCATATTCTCATATTATTCTATCTTTTCTTAGTTTTTATTGTTGGATAACAAATAACCAAAAAAAGAGGGATTGTTATCACTTTGAGGAAAAAAATAGGGTCGTTGTTAAATTTATGAGTTTACTTTTTATTTATTACTACCTTTTTGTTTTTAATATTTTTTTTATATTTATATTATGCTAGATATACCATTTTAATGTCCTTATATATTAATGTTAGTAGTTTTTGAGTATTAGTTATATACTGATGTTAGTAGATCTACCACGTTAATTTTTTAATAGTCGTTGAATTCAAGAATATTTATATATTGATATGAGTAGTTTTTTCTCTAATAGTTTAATATTCTTATTTATATTATCCTAAATCTACTATGTTAATGTTTTCTTTTTGTATTTTAAATAATATTAGATTTTGTTAATATTAGAACTTTTAACATTAGCCTTTTCTTCAATAAAAATTAGTATTGGCGTTATTTTTTAGTACAATGTTAGTTATTTGAAAATTAGTTATTTCACTGGTATTGGGGTTTTTAGATTTAAGTGTTCTTTTGAAAAAAAAAAGTTAATATTAGAATTTTAGGCATTAGATTTTGTTACTATAATATTTTTTTAGTTTGAGTATTTTCCACTGAGTTTATGTATATATATTTATATGTATATGTATACATAACAGTATAACTAAATTGTGGTGATAGTTCAATTGGGAGAGCATTAGATTGAACTTACATGTTTAATCCTTTTCATCACATTTTTTTAATCATATTTCATATGTATACAACTTAAAAAATTTATGTGCATGTATTGTATACCTTAGAGGTATTTTAATATAAATCTTAAAAATCAAATAGTGGGAAAAACTCAGTTGGGAAAGTGTCAGACTGAAGATCTAAAGGTCACGTGTATGATCCACGTTCACTACATTTTAGTATGTATTCATTGTTATGTTATCTTATTCAAATTAATTAATATCTTGAGCATTTGAGTTTTGAATTTTATAGATAATCTTCATGGATTTCAATGACGTGCAATTATTTATTATTAATTATAATTTTGACTAATTAGCATTTTTTGTCTTTTGAGTTCAACATGTCTTGTTGGGAGTGTCAGACTGAACATCTGAAGGTCACGTGTTCGGTCCATATTCACCGCATTTTAGTGTATTATTGTTGTGTTATCTTATTTATTGTATGCCATGAAAAAATAGAAAATATGTTTTTGGCATGTTGTTGATTTTGTTCAATTTGAAGATCTTAACTTAAAAGTCAAAAAACCTAAGGTTTCGTTTAGTAACCATTGTGTTTGTCATTTTTGTTTTTGAAAATTAAGCCTACGGACACTACTTCCACCTCCAAATTTCATCCTTTATTATCTACTTTTCATCAATAGTTTAAAAAATCAAGTCAAATTTTGAGAAATAAAAAAAGTAGCTTTCAAATGGTTGTTTTTGTTTTTGAAATTTTGCTAAGAATTAAATTATTATACCTAAAAAAGATGTAAATCATTGTAAGTAATGTAGATGATATAGGCTTAATTTTCAAAAATAAAAATAAAAAACCAAATCGTTGCCAAAAGGGACCTAAAGAATCTAAATTTCAACTTTGAGGGTCATAACTTTGAGATCAATGACCAATTTTGATGTTGTTTCAATGGTCAGGGCGAGCTTCTTGACCTAAGCAGTTGAGAGCAATCTCCTGCATGGAAGACTCCTTACGGTGACATCACTCTAATTTCTCCAAGGACGTCTTCTACTCCATCTTTACCCTGCTTTCTTAGTTTAGTTTATTTTAATTATTGTTGTTTTGGATATGCAGCTGCTTCCTTGGATATAGTGTGTTTGCTCCTTGTAGGTGTGACAGTAATTCTCCTTGGTGTGCAGTTACAATGGAAGAATCCTCTCCATCATTCAACGCATGGCTTCGACTGCATGAATTCCAAAGCATGATCGCAAGTGTTATTCTACTTAAGGTTCTTTTCTTGTTATCTTTTACATTATCCTTTTGAAAGCTGTTCAATGTGGAGAGCAGCTTGACAGTTTATGAGTACTAGTGCTGAACCAGAATTCGAAGCTGACCCTGAGATTGAGCGTACCTTTCGCGTATGGGCATGTGAGAATCGGATAAGGCAAAAGAAAGCAGCGAGCATGGCAGATAATAACGACAACGCAGTTCTCAGTCTGTCAATCCTTACTATGTCTGGACCTGGTAAGTTTCCCCGTGTTGAGTCAAATTAAGCCGCAGGCTCCACTCCTGGTGGTGCCCTTCCGTCAATTCCTTTAAGTTTCAGCCTTGCGACCATACTCCCCCCCGAACCCAAAGACTTTGATTTCTCATAAGGTGCTGGCGGAGTCCTTAAAGCAACATCCGCCAATCCCTGGTCGGCATCGTTTATGGTTGAGACTAGGACGGTATCTGATCGTCTTCGAGCCCCCAACTTTCGTTCTTGATTAATGAAAACATCCTTGGCAAATGCTTTCGCAGTTGTTCGTCTTTCATAAATCCAAGAATTTCACCTCTGACTATCTATGTCTGAATGCTTTCCTTTGCGATGCATCTATGATGGTACATATAATTCACCACGTCCGCTAACTAAGCATCGCAAGGCTCTCTTTACTTTTAATAGCTTCTTCGAAATTTGACAGTCTAAGTTTTATTATGTGCAAACCTCTGCTCAAACATTTGTTACCGCATTCCTGTTGAGTTTATCTTTAGCTTTGAGGTAAGAGCGCTGCCAACCTCTAAGTTTGGGGGTGTCAGAGATCCCGGAGGCATTCACTACATTGTGATGTTGTTCAAAAAAAATCGGAAATAACAACTCCATTGTTAGAACAATGGGAAAACCCATGCTGATAAGAGTTAAGTTGTGAAAGGCACTTACCCATAGTTGGATGTCCGCATGACACACGTGGGGACAAACCAAAACGAAAATAAGTGGCCAAGATCAACGCATAAGTGCAACTCCTTTGTCTGATGCAAAAATTAAGCTAAAACAAGAGTTGAGTTAAATATGGCACACAACCGAAATTGGCTGTCTGCATGGCACACGTGGGGTCAAGCCAAAACGAAGAGCATGACCAGGTTCAACGCTGAATTCTAAAAATAAATCGCAATGCTTTGAATTGTCTCAACGAACGCATTGTTAAAAGCTAGATGCAAAGTTGCGGGGAATGAGTAAAAAGTGTTTGAGTAAAGGCTTGCCAGATTTAAGCTTAGAAAAGATCTCTAAGAAGTAGTCGAAGTGGAGGAGAGAATTGCTGCCATGGTTATAGGTATGAGTAAATTATATTCTGAGAGGCTGGTCATCGGAAAGTAAACTCAGAGGGTGAATATTGAAAATTGAGTATAAAGCATGATTGAGGACAAGCATGATTCTAAGTTTGGGGGTGTGATGATGGGTACAAATGCACGTCATTATAGGCCTTTTATTTAGAATTATGAGGGTTGTTAAGTAGAATATGCGGCGATTATATTAGGAATTCATGAGAAAATGAGTTTGCATCGATCGGCATTAAGAATCTCGGCTAACCCACTATTATGCGTTATTATGCGTTCAATTGTTTATTTTTGTAGCAAATGCGGAAATCGATTGCATGCGAAGAAGCCGGGCTATAGCAAAGACGACCGCATGCAAGGAAAATCTCTCCATCGCAGAGGTGAACGCATACGTTCAACGCATGGATGTTGTGGTCATCAGGCGCATGCGTCCATCGCATAGAAGTTGCGGCTGTCAAGCGAATGCGATCATCGCAAAGAGATTGCAGCTATAGAATAATAACTATAATAGAGGGATGACCACAAGGGTGGTGGAATGCGTTGATACTCTAGAAACCAAGCATGAACGCATACCTAGGGAGTATCAAAAGATAATGTTGACATTTCATCTACCACCCCGTTAGTAGCAGAGATTCAGAAAAGGACCATCACGTCGCGAGTGTCAGATTCAGAGCAGGTCCATTAATGTTGTCGGCGATCAAGCTTTATAAATAGAAGTCGTTAAGCAGAACTTTAATTCATCCGGGGTTTTCTGCCTGAGGGCAGATCCTTGTGATCCATACCAAAACGTGAGAAGATTGTCTGGAGAGTTCTTCATCCCCTCAACTATTCCGAGTGAACCGGAGCCTTCGCCCGAGTTAGAGCTCGAGAGAGTCTACTCCACCACCCATCCATGGCATCACTAGCAGCCTTGACACACATCTGATGGAAGCAAGACATTGCTTCCATCTGGCCCTCCATTTCTCTTCTATCTTTGTATTATATTACATTTTGGCTTAAGGAATTAATACATTTTGTGATCAATGCATTTCTATATTTTCCTACGATTCCATCTCCATCTTCATTTACTTAGCATCATTTACTTTCATTGCATCAATAAGCAAGACTGTGAGAGTATTGCATACTTAATCATGCGACATTGGAATATGAAGCATGTAACAAACCACCGGGAGGTGTGCGTTACGCGAGTGTTGTGAGAAAACCTTATTTATTTAGTGTGAAGCTGTAGCAACGCTTGTCTGTAAGTGGATGCAATGCTTGTCTATGAGTAGAATCAGCAGCAATCAACTGCCCGGGAGGGTAAGTGATTGATCGCATTAAGCAATGTAAGCAAGTGTTCACTAGAGATAGGAATAATCTTACATCAACCAGGTTTATGTTAGTACCTTGTCTTATGAGAGCATCATTCATCATTTAGGCATACTTGGGAGAGTAGTCTAAAACCAAATCTAAGACTCGAGAGAGCGGATTGGATCGTATAAGCAAGAATGGGGAACTTAGGAATAAGCTCCGTTTACTACTACATAGGGTATGCACCCTTTAAGTAGGATATGGTGGTATGCGGTCATCTTGCTTATGTGTGAGAGCACGTGAGCGGGATTGTAGAGGCTTAGAAATAGGCTTCTCGACACTATCGCATATACATCGCATGCGTCTACGTCATGTGTGTATAGCATGATCGCATAGCCTGTGTTGGCTAGGGTTGCCCTTGCGGTCAAGCTTAGTGTTGCTGTGAAGACATCCTCGCCTTTTCATCTATTTTTCCATGCATTTTACTACGCGTTAACAATTATCGTGTCTTTACCTCTCAGTCATACTTCCACCGCTTAATCTATTAGTTAGGAGTAGGAGTACTACATAGCCTTTCAACATTAAATTCTTTTATTCTTCACCGCAAACACACTGTCGCATACATTTAGCTACAAGTCCCTGAGTTTGGCCTTAGATTACTCGAGAAACTTGCGATCTCGTTATACTTGGTGAGAGTGCAAGCAAACTTGTGATAGAAACACATAGTCATTACATAAGAGATTAACACATGATTCCATTCCAACGCATGACCACCAACGCATGAGAACAAACGCATAATCTAAGACATGCATCGCATAATTGCGTTACCAAAATTACGTCACCAATATGTACACATAACATTATAACTAAATTGTGGGGATAGCTTTAGTTGGGAGAGCATTAGATTAAAGATGTGAAGGTCTTGTGTTCAATCCCATTCATTCCATTTTTTATCATATTACATATGTATACAAAAATTTTATGTGCATGTATTGTAAACCTTAGATGTATTTTTATATAAATATTAAAAATTAATTAGCAGGGATAGCTTAGTTGGGAGAAAGATTTGAATGTCACGTGTTCAATCCACGTTCATTGCATTTTTGAAAAAAAATTGAAAATATGTTTTTTTGCATGTTGTTGATTATGTTCAATTTGACTTTTGTCCAATATAGTTAGTATCTTGAGCATTTGAGTCTTGAATTTTATAGATAAACTTCGTGCTACAAATGATGTGCAATTATTTATTATTAATTATAATTTTGACTAATTAGCATTTCAATAACATGTCTTGTCGGGAGAGCATTAGATTGAAAATCTGAAGGTCACTTGTTCAATCTATGAAAAAAATTGGAAATTTGTTTTTGACATGTTGTTAATTTTGTTCAATTTGAAGATCTTGACTTTAATGTCCAAAAATCTAAAGTCCGTTTGGTAACCATTTTTTTTTTCATTTTTTTTTTTTTGAAAATTAAACTTATGGACACTACTTCCACCTCCAAATTTCATCCTTTGTTATCTACTTTTCACCAATAGTTTAAAAAATCAAGTCAAATTTTGAGAACTAAAAAAAGTAGCTTTCAAAAGGTTGTTTCTGTTTTTGAAATTTGGCTAAGAATTAAATCATTGTACTTATAAAATATGTGAATCATTGTAAGAAATGTAGATGATATAGGATTAATTTTTAAAAACAAAAATAAAAAAAATCAAATGGTTACCAACGGGGTTTAAAGAATCTAAATTTCAACTGTGAGGGTCATAATTTGAGATCACTTGACCAATTTTGATGTTGTTTCAAAAAAGCAACTTTTTGACATCTAATGGTTGGAAGGCGACTTATTTGACCCTTCGACAGTAATTTTGGCTCTCCACTTCGATAGCAGATTTTTTAAGTTTTCCTCTCTTTCTCTCAAATTTTCTTCCATTCCTTCACTAAAATCCAAAATAGCCAAAGGCAACTCCACATGGGTTCTCATCCTAGAGAATACCAAGGTCTCCAACTGGTGGTGTCCAAATGGTCATTTTTTGGTTTCTGTTCGTGAATTTCACATAGAAGGGATTCGTGAAGATTTTCTTCAAAGGTGATGTTTACTATAACCTTTTATTTTATTTTTTTGTAAGCACATTGTATGTCTTTCTTTTAAATGCATAATTTTTCTTCTCTGTAAAATGTCAATTCTATAAAAATTGGGATTTGGGAGATCTGCTTCTATTTAAGGTCCTTCACTGTGGATCCTTTGAAGGAAACTCTCTAAGGAGATCCTTTGAGCGGAAGCAAGAGCGACTCAATTTTCATTTTCCATTGAATATAAGTTCTATAGTAAATAAGAACAAGATATGCGTTTGCTTAAATTATAGCATGCAATAGTAAAGGAAAACACAGGGTTTCAGAAACCCTTACCTTTGAAGACTAATCTTCAAGAATCCCTCGAAAAAGTCACGAACTGATCTTCTTCTCCAAAAAGGGATACCACCACTTGAGAACCCTCTGTATTCTCTTGGGACAAAGAATTTAAGCAAGAGTTGTGGGCTTTACTTGAATCCTTGGAAGAGGGAATGAGATGGAGAGGAGGAGAGAAAAGAGGAGAACTTTTCTTCTCTGTAAATTTTTCTAGAGAGAACTATTCTCTCAGAGAGAATTAAGGAAGAAGATGAATCTCCAACCTCATTCTTTTTCAACCCACGTAAATTAACTGGGAGAATTTGAGGGGGAGGGGGGGAGGAGTTTTAACTCCTTCCCTTTAATTAATTTAAATTAAATAAATAATATATACCATATGTTATATCAAATATAACACATAACTTATGGTTTTATAGTGCATCAAATACAACATAACCTATAGATTTTATTTTCTCTCAACAATACATGGCATTTCATATAAATCACATTTATATTAAATTCACTTCTATGAAACTTATTCATATAATTGATATTTGAATCATATTCAAATATTTAATTCCTCTCAACTTATTTATGGTATTTAATATAAATCATATTTATATTAAATTTAATTACATGAATCTCATTCATATAATTAGTATTTGAATCATACTCAAATTCCTCTCATATTACCTTATATTATAATATATCAAATAAATTATATTAATTATATCACATATATAATTGATTTAATTAATTATATCATATGTAATTAATTTAATTAATTATATCTTATATAATTAATTCCTTTAATTAATTTGAACACCTCAAATTAATCTAAAATTAATTCTTAATTAAATCCCTGTTGAGCTACAGATAGGATCATTCAATTAGATTAACATTTTTTCACTGCACTGATTGGGAAATAGAGGCCAGAGATGCGTACGGTTCATGTGCCTACTGGAGAGTGCACTATCACCTTATAGGACATAGAAGTATTATTTGGGTTACCTGTTGACGGTGAACCTATTACCGAAATAATGCATGATAATTTGCTCAATATTTGTGAAATGTTATTCGGTGTGACCCCACCTACTTATAAAATTAGAGGATCAAGATTAAGTTTGACATGGTTAGGGACATAATTTCCAGGACTTGATGATGATGTAGATGAGGAAGCTGTCATGAGATATACGCGAGCGTACATACTAAAAATGATAAGTGGAAGTCTGTGATAGTACTGAAAATGTGATATCTTCTTCCACTTAACTCAGGGTTGTTTAGCTACTTAATTTGGTTAAATTGATTATTTTGTAGGACTTGAGTGTACAAGTAGTCGGATTAAAGGGCAAAAAGGCGCTAAAATGATGAAGTTAGGAGCTAAAATGATCAAATGAAGAAGAAGAAGGTTATTGTCCTGTCGAGTGTTGAAACACTCTCATTATCTAAGTCTAACGCTAGCTCAACACTATTGGACAGAATGTTCAGATGTAGGGCAGCGTTGCAACGCTGCTCCAAGCGTTGGAACGCTTCGGAGATGCCCTAATGCTACCATTGCACCGCTCGTCAATGCTGCTCCTCCAATGCTCTATGACAAGATAGGCAGTGTTGCAATGCGCCCCCCCTCCAGAGCGTTGCAACGCTACGTGGTTTTACGGACGTTTAACCTCAGCGCGCACGCAACACAGCGTCAAGGCAGTGCTGTGACGCTCACTTGACGCTCGCCAATTTGCACTGTGGCGTTGCAATGCTCTTCCTAGCATTGTGACGTTGGGGCAGTTTTATAAAAAAATAATTTGGGTTAGCCAATTACATCATACCAAGTACACCTAATCTTGAGCGCCGCCACTTTGTTCCAAACTTGTTTTAGCTTCCTTTTGCATCAAAATTCTGTAAAAATTTCTTCCCCTTTGCCAATTTTGTTGATTTCTAACATGTTTCGAGACTAATGGGTAAGAACTTAGCTTGGGTTAGTTAGTTTAATTTCGTTCTAATTTGATTCTTGAGACTTGTATTGTAATTCCATGAGTTTATTATGAATTTATGAGATTTTATCTTAAGCATATTCTTCAATTTTCGTGTATGGGATAATCTGACAAATTAGCTATGCATGTTTAATTGATTGCTTTGATTGGCCCTAATTTTTAATCGTTAGGTAGTCATCATCTAGAAGCGTGAGTTAAGTTAGTTTGTTATGTTAAATTGGGATTCCATTTAGCAAGAATTTACTTTCTAACTTAGATAAATCTAGCTTAATTAATTGGTAAGACCATGGAAATCGATTAATTAGCTTAGCTTTTTCTTGAATCTTAATGCCTGTTAATTGATTGATTGGTATAGGATTCTCGCTTTTTCTATTAATTAACTTGATTTTCGGACTACCGGTTAGGATTCTAATCGAGTAGGCTAAGTTTTAATTTGAATATTCTCACGCATCTTTTGAATAGTCTATGATAGAATTGATGAGGAATGAATTAAACTATAAATACCCTAGCTAAGTATTTTGTTTGATTGATAATTCACACATTCGTTTGCATTGCACACTTTTCGTTTTTGCAATTTTACTTCACAAATCTTCACAAAATTCCCCCTAGTTACTTTCTACAAGTTCCAAATTTTTAGGAATCCAAATCAATTCTCTGTGGTTTAACCCCGGACTTGCTACTTGTACTACTAGTTAGTATAAGGGGTTAGTTCGGTGCATACAAATTTTATTTACATAGTGTTGGGATTGGTGTCCGAATGCGCTGGTCTCTTCTTTATTGATTAACTCAACCGCACCATGCGGGAATACCTCTTTGATTATAAATGGTCCGGAGTAACGTGACTTTAATTTTTCGGGAAAAAGTCATAGGCAAGAATTATATAACAAGACTTTTTGTCCAACTTGGAGATTCTTCTCGCATAGTCGTTTGTCATGCCAACGTTTTGCACACTCCTTGTAGATTTTGGCATTTTCATATGCTTGAGTTCTCCATTCGTCTAGCTCGATCAACTGAAGTTTTCTTGCCTCCCCTGTGGTCTTCAAATCAAAGTTGAGCTTCTTCACTGCCCACAGTGCTTTGTGCTCCAATTCAAGCAGTAAGTGGCATGCCTTCCCAAACACCAGCGCATACGGGGACATGCCTATAGGTGTTTTATAGGCGGTCCTGTATGCCCACAAGGCATCGTCCAACTTCATGGCCCAATCTTTGCGTGAAGGATTCACCACCTTAGGATCAAATTGATTTCCCTATTGGACACCTTGGCTCAGCCGTTTGTCTATGGATGGTATGCGGTGGCGACTTTATGGTGGATATTATACTTGAGCAGTAATTTGTTGATGACGCCATTGATAAAGTGGGAGCCTTCATCACTTATTATGGCACGTCGGGTGCCAAAACGAGTGAAGATATTTTTCCACAAGAATTTGGAGACTATCGCCACATCGCTTGCGATGCACGATACTACTTCAACCCATTTGGACACATAATCGACGGCCAACAGGATGTACTTGTGACCATTTGATGGTGGAAATGGTCCCATGAAGTCTATGCCCCATACGTCAAACAGCTCCAATTCTAAGATAATATTCATTGGCATCGCATTCTTCCATGAAATATATCCCGTGCGTTGGCACCTGTCACATTTCATTTAATAGTCTCTCGTGTCCTGGAATAAAGTCGGCCAAAAATATCCACTTTGTAACACCTTTGCTACTGTACGTTGACCTCCAAAATGTCCACCATATGGTGAGTCATGGCATTGGGATAATATGCACTGTTGAGTAGCCTCTGGTACACATACATGCAGGATCTGGTCTGACCCCCTCTTGTAAAGATTTGGCTCATCCCAATAATAGGATTTTCACTCGTGTATAAGCTGCCTTTTTTGGTGGGCTGTGTAATTTTTCGAAAATTGTTCACAGACCAGATATCTGAAAGTGATCCATCCGATCGAAAAACTAGCGCCCAAAGTGCTCTCCAGTAGTGCCCCGAAATGGGGTCGGAGAAGCCAGTCTCCGTCTGGCAGAGTAGAAACCGATCGATCACTTGAAGTTTGTAGGACGCCGCCGTTTGCTAAGACCCTTTTATCTATCACTTGTGATGTGAAGCCGCATATCATGTATATATAATCAATATCATCAGTGGTAAACCTCTACAGAAGATTGCAAAGACAAGGTTACTATTGGCCCTAGCCTGATATGATATGGCTAGGGATGCAAAAGCTCGAGAAGAGGCTTGTCTAAAATGCACATGGATGCCCTCCTCTCGAGCAGAATGTGCATTTATCGATGTAGTGGATTGAAGACAACCATATATCGAGTATCTGACAAAAGGAACCTTACCGGATGATAGATACGAAGCGAATAAGCTAAAGAAGATAGCCAACCTAAAGGTATATCGTTAATGATGGTAAGCTATTCAAAAGAGGCTTATCGGGAATTCTGTTGAGGTGTCTATCAGGTGATGAAGCGATGGGGATCATGCTCCAATCACATGCTGGCATCTTGGCGAGCTCCTCTCAAAGCGACTATTCTCGAATGAGATCATTCGAGAATAGGGATCTCCAGATCCGGGACCTAAAACACTCATGTTACACTCTTTTTCAAAGAGTGCTTACTGAGCATCCCGCCTTGGCGAAAAAAGCCCCCTACAATCCTCAAGAATGCCTTCTCGACTTCTTTGACGAGAAGCTGAACGAGCTGGACACCCACCCTATCCCCGTGGAAAGAGACGGTAAGGAGCTCACTTTTTTAAGTGAACTTTTAAACGATCTCCGAAGACATGGGCCAACCTCCGCCTATATAAGGGAAATACTTAGTAACGAGTAACGAAAAAAATGGGGTAAAATCAAATAGGTCATAGGGTCGAACAGTTAAGGAGAGCTAGTCCCCGAAAATGCTCGTTTAGGGTGGGGTAAAGTGTGAACTTGGTAGCTCGTTCGTATCCCTTGGTGGATAAGTCTGACGGTGCGGAATTGAGTTTCTCGTCCGGTGGATCTGATCTATAGTTAGGGGGCAATACATACCAAAAGGTTCGGGCTCGTCGTCGAAGACAAGAGCTGAGACAAGAAGTACGAATAGATGGTTCATTTCATGTCTAGTCAGGTCTCGAGAGCGCGAGTGGAAGATAGATCTGGAATGTATGTCAAAAGCCAGCTGAAGACGACATGTAAGTGAGTAAGTAGGGCAGTCGTCAGAGCTGTAGTCATTGTCAGTAGCAGAAGCTAAAGCCACTAGCCATGCAGTGTAAGACATTGGTGGTCGAGCGTCTTTTCAAGCACGAATAGAACGATCTAAAGGGGGATTGCAACCGTCAGAGATGGTCGTATCTCTTTTCTGAATGTGGTATCGAGGTTCGGTTCATTTGGAAAAGAGGTCGGGAGACCGTGCGAATGGTTGAATTGATGACTTCGCTTCGATCTCTTCGACTGAACCCTTGTTCATCATATCATGAAAGAGCGCAGTCATGGCTTAGTTTGGTTTTGCACCAGAGGGCTGATCGGGTTGTTGGTACGTTAGCTTGTGATCTACGACCACCCTTGCTTTCTGGTTTGTCAGTCTGGTTAGCGCCCCTATCACGTAAGGCTTCGCTTTCTTTTTTTATCTCGAGAAAGAAATTATTATTTTCATAGGGGAGAATGAATATTCTAGTAAGCGTAGGGAGCGTAGGGCTCTCCCGAGACGACCGACACTACACTACGTAGGTACCTATGCAAGTGAGGCGTCAGTCGGTCCTAGAAACGGCGACAGCGGCGCGAGGAGTTAACGACCGGACGTGCTGCAAACTAAGGATCACCAGGCAGCTCTTTCGCTCTATAGGGATCGGGGGGGCAATTAACCACATCTGCGTACCATGGTAATTCTTCAATTTTGAATAGCTGCTCATCTGGGAATGTTGCGTTCACCTCCGACTGGTTACGGTCGACTTCCGAATTTTCTAATATTGATAGGTGATCCGCAACCTGGTTCTCCGTCCCCTTCCGATCAATGATTTCCATATTGAATTCTTGAAGGAGGAGAACCCATCAAATCAACCTCAGCTTTGCATCTTTCTTGGTCATTAAATATTTGATTGTCAAGTGGTCAGTGTGAACGATCACTTTGGATCCCAGCAAGTAAGCTCTAAATTTCTCCAGCACAAAGATCACCTTAAGAAGTTTTCTTTCAGTGGTAGTGTAATTTGTTTGGGTAGGGTTCAAGGTTCTACTCGCATATGCGATGGGGTGTAGCATTGTTTTCTTCTTTTGTGCTAGTACTGCCCCCATCGCATAACCACTAGCGTCGCACATCAGCTCAAATGGCTTTGTCCAATCCGGTGTGATCAATACAGGTGTGCTTATTAATGCATTCTTCAGTATCTTGAATACGTTGAGGCACTATGTATCAAATTCAAACGTTCTATCGGCCCCCAGCAACGCACTCAATAATCAAGCAATTTTCGAAAAGTCCTTCACAAAACGACGATAAACTCCTGCATGTCCTAGGAAACTCCTGACAGCCTTCACATTTGCTAGAGGTGGGAGTTTTTCAATGGCCTCAATCTTTACCTTATCCACCTCTAGCCCTTCCTTGGAAACTTTGTGCCTGAGCACAATACCTTCATTCACCATGAAGTGGCACTTCTCCCAGTTCAGCATATGATTTGTCTCTTCACATCTCCTTAGTATCTTCTCCAAATTGTTCAGACAGACTTCATATGTTTGCCCGTAAACTGAGAAGTCGTCCATAAAAATTTCCACTAAATCTTCAAGATACTCAGAGAAGATGGCCATCATTCACCTCTGGAACGTGCTCGGCACATTGCATAATCTGAATGGCATGCAGCAAAAAGCAAACGTTCCGTAGGGGCAGGTGAATGTGGTTTTCTCTTGGTCTTCAGGAGCAATCATTATTTGGTTGTAGCTTGCATATCCATCCAGAAAACAGAAGTAATCATTTCTTGCTAGGTGGTCTAGCATCTGGTCCATAAAAGGCAAAGGGAAATGATCCTTCTTCGTCGTCGCATTGAGTTTGCGGTAGTCCATGCAGATCCGCCAACTAGTGAAGGTTCTCATTGGTATTAATTCATTGTTAGCATTTAGGACTACCATCATTCCTCCTTTCTTGAGCATACATCATACGGGGCTGACCCACGTGCTATCGGCGATTGGATAAATAATGTCTACGTCCAACCATTTGATTATCTCCTTTTTCACAACCTCCTTCATCGCAGGGTTTAGTCTGCGTTGAGACTCTATAGACTCTTTTTGGTTTTCTTTGAGACGTATCCTATGCATGCAATATATGGGGTTGATTCCTCTTATGTCTGCTAGCATCTATCCTATTGCTTTTATGTACTTCTTCAAGATGCTAAGCAACGCATTTTCTTGTTCTTCTTGAAGCGCAGAGGAAATTATCACTGGCAGAGTTTCATTTTGCCCCAAGAAAACATACTTCAGATGGCTTGGTAAGGTTTTTAATTCCATGGTCGGTGGTTGTTCCAAGAATGGTTTTTGTGCTTTTCTCTCTTCATTTAACGTCAATTTTTCTTCTTTGTTTGTTGTTTCCATGATCACATTGTAGGTTACTACGGATGTGGTCGCATCCTCTCTTTCATTTTCTTCTTCAGACTCATCTTCTTCATTACAACTGGGTTCATTGTCAGAATCTGATGGGTCTTCCTCTTCCGGATACTTCATGGCTTTAATAATTTCAAACCTGAGCTTCTTTCCACTCACATTCAGTGTGATCTCTCCCTTGTACACATCAATTTGAGCACGACCAGTGGATAAAAATGGTCAATATGATGGGTACATCCTTGTCCGCTTCGTAGTCGAGAATGATGAAGTCCGCCGGTAAGAATTGTTAAGTCTTTTCATTCGACATTTATGCTGGGGTAGGCATGGCCCGTGTGTGAGAAGTACTTTCATTTGAGTTTTTTCCTTATTTTCCTTGGATCTATATCCCTCGATACTCTTGATTGAGTTATAGATCTTTAGATGTATGAGTAGAGGCCCTTACCATTTAGTTTCTCTAACTAGGAGAGTTAGGTCTATCTCTACCAGGTCCGTTTTTTGTTGAGTCAAGATGATTTGGGTGGATGAGCATTTTCGATGCTTGGGTTGCCCCATGGGAGAGTGGTTAACTGTTGAAAAAATTGGAAAGGGGGCATTAATTGATAATGCCCCAAGATGCAATAAAGCACTTGAGGGCCTAGGTAGGTGAGGGTGGAGGGGGATGCGGGGGGTGCCTTCTTGGGGGGTGCAGGGTTTCGTAAACTTTTGGGTCGCGCATTTTCGGTGGATTATAGATTTTGTGACTTGATTGCGTTAATGCACTGGTGTGAACTTCCTTGTTCTCCTCTTCTTTGTCACCACGTCCTTAAAATATTTCGCATATTTTGGCATTTGTTTAATCGCTTCAGTGAAAGGGATGTTGATATGTAACTGTTTTAACATGTCCATGAAGCGATGGTACTACACTTCATCATTTTTCTTCTTCTTAAGTCTCTAATGGAATGGTGGCAGCTGTACCTTCACAGTTCCCTGTTCCATAGGCTTAGAAGTGGACGCAACTTCTTGCTCCATCCTAGTGAAATATAAGTCTCTATTATTAACAACGTTACATAAAGACACTAATCTTTTCGTGGTCCAGTCTTATACAAACTCTTTGTATAGGATACCCTCGCTCACATGTCTTCACATGAATGATCAAGATTAGATCATTTGTAGCATTTTACAACACTTGTAACACCTACAAAGTGGGTCGTATCCGTAGTGTCACCAAGATAAGGTACCCAACCTTATCCACCTAATACAGACCGTTCAGGTTATTATTGGAACAAGATCCACTTGTATGTCTCTACATACTTGTTTAAATTACATGAAATAACCTCGGATCTTAGTTTATTGGATTGAGTATATGCTTATAAAATAACACTTATTTTATTAACAACAATATGTTTATACAAATTTTACAAATTACGAGATTACAAAGAGATTTAAGACACCAATCCCAACATCCTTCAGGTTGTTGATGCGTTATAAATGTGATGAAATAATGGTATGAAATTGCGGTGATGAATTATGCGTTTCACATGCAAGTTTTCCAAGTAAAACTCAAGTATAAATTTCACTAGGTTTCCTGGTAAGTCCAGGGTCGAACACAGGGACTACTGAGTTACTATGAGACGGTAAATTTTGATTCCTTTGCGGTGACAAAAACAAATACGTTGGTTGGTATTTTGTCTAAGTATAAATCCTATGCGGCGGGTTTGAGTAAAGAGTTGATGAAATCGAGAATACAATGAGTATGCGATGAACGAGTTGAGAAGGGATTTAGCTAACACTTCCTAAGATTGTGTACAATTTATGCGATCATGCTACACACATACAACAGCATGTCATCTCTCAATGCTAATGCCACAGTTCCTATTTCTACGACGCATGCGATGTATACGATAATGTCGATAGGACTTATGTCTAAGCCTCTATTCTTGTCTATGTGATGATGAATGATACACACATACACAAGGTGATCGCATACTATCATATCCTATTTCTAGGGTGCATGCGATGCATAGTAGCAAACAGAACTTATGTCTAAGTTTCTATCTCTTGCTTATGCGTTCTAATCTGACTCTCTCAAGCCTGGACTCTAAACTGAATCTCTCAAGTCTAGGTTCTTTCTTTAGACTACTCTCTCAAGTATCTCTAAAGGGTGAATGACGCATACATAAGACAAGATGATCGCATAAAGTGAAGATCTTAGGTCATGCTAGCAAAGTGCTTCTCAACCTATTCGAAAATTTAGCTACTCATGCGAAATGTGAAGAGATTGAACAGATGATGAAATGAGAACATTTTATAATTAAAGTTAGAATACAAAACAATAATGAAAAATAGGGATAAGAAGCCCGGTAGCAATGTCTTGCTTCCCGAAGCTTTTTACACTGTCTTTTTACTCTACTCGGCCCAGAAGAATGTTCTTGCTTTTGTAATTGTCAGCCTTCTTTCTTTTTACAGCGCTTCCCGGCAATCTTCTGAGCTAACCAGGAATGATCTCTCGGCGTCATCTTCTCTTCGCTCACCTTCACCTTCTAAGTATAAGAACAACTACAGACTAATGGCTAACTAATTTGTATATGGTCTATCTTCTGTATATGGCGAACTGTGTCGAACTCCTTTAATAATGGTGGCCTTCGGTATTTTCAGAGCTCAAGGTGAAGAGCTTTCCTCTCTAATGATTGCAATGATGGGAGGTCATTAAATCTTCTGGCTGATACGTCGATTAATGGTCCCCGAAAAGTTGAATGTACTTGCTACAGTGTGTCGTTAACAGCTTGTCACCTAAATTCGGATTCGACCGTCATCAGCTTTCCGTCCCATCATGATTTATTAAGCTTTCACCTTGATGCGTCGTCTTTATGCGGCCACCTACTTGGCAAATTCTCGCCAGCGCATACGATCGCATGGCTTTGCGGTCACAATATTTTAATGCACGCAGTCGCTGAATTCCTTGGATCGCAATTTGCTTTGTACCAACGCATTTTTCCTGCACGAAATAAGTAAATTAGCTGTTTTTATGTGATGGGCACATGCGATCACAATATTCTCAGTTTAATGCTTTTGGACATGATTTTGTATATTTTACCATCGTATTCCCTCATTGTTTTACTTATTTGTGTTGTAATAACGTGCATTTCTGCCCGTTATCAGTGTTAATCGCACTATTCCATTCAACCGTAGAAAATTGCCACTACTTCATACATCAAGATTTTATAGAGTAGCTAGATTGGATACATTCAATTAGATTAGCATCTCATCTCTGCACTGGTTGAGAGATGGAGGCCAGAGACGCATACGTTTCATGTGCCTACTTGAGAGTGCACTTGTTACCGAAGTATTATTTGGGTTGCTTGTAGATGGTGAACTTGTTACCGAAGTAATGCATAATAATTGGCTCAATATTTGTGAAATGCTATTCGGTGTGACCCCACCTATTGATAAAATTAGAGGATCAAGATTAAGTTTGACATGGTTAGGGACACAATTTCCAGGACTTGATGATGATGCAGATGAGGAAGCTGTCATGAGATATACGCGAGCGTACATACTACAAATGATGGGTGGAAGTCTGTGATAGCACTGGAAATGTGCTATCTTCTTCCACTTAAATTAGGGTTGTTTAGCTACTTAATTTGGTTAAATTAATTATTTTGTAGGACTCGAGTGTACAAGTAGTCGGATTAAGCGTTTGGGACAAAAAGGCGCTAAAATGATGAAGTTAGAAGCTAAACTGATCAAATGAAGAAGCAAAGAAGGTTGTTGTCCTGTTGAGCATTGAAACACTTTCATTATACCTAAGTCCAACACTAGCTCAACGCTATTGGACAGAATGCTTGGATGCAGGGCAGGGTTGCAACGCTGCTCCAAGCGTTGTAACGCTTCGGAGATGCCCTAACGCCACCATTGCACCACTCGTCAATGTTGCTCCTCCAACGCTCTAGGACAGAATAGGAAACATAGCAATGCCCCCCAGAGCATTGCAACGCTAAGTGTTTTATGGACGTTCAACCTCAGCGCGCGTGCAACATATCGTCAAGGCAATGCTGTGGTGCTCGCCAATTTGCACTGCGGCGTTGCAACGCTCTTTCTAGCATTGTGACGCTACGACCATTTTATAAAAGAACAATTTGGGTCAACCAATTACATCATACCAAGTACACCTAATCTTGAGTGCCGCCACTTTGTTCCAACCTTGTTTTAGCTTCCTTTTGCACCAAAATTCTGTCAAAAAATTCTTCCCCTTTGCCAATTTTATTGATTTCGAACATTTTTCGAGGCTAAAGGGTAAGAACTTAGCTTGGGTTAGTTAGTTTAATTATGTTCCAATTTGATTCTTGATACTTTTATTGTAATTTCATGAGTTTATTATGAATTTATGAGATTTTATCTTGAACATATTCTTCAATTTTCATGTATGGGATAATCTGACAAATTAGCTATGCATGTTTAATTGATTACTTTGATTGGCCCTAATTCGTAATTGCTAGGTAGTCGTCACCTAGAAGCATGAGTTAAGTTAGTTTGTTATCTTAAATTGGGATTCCATTTAGATAAATCTAGTCTAATTAATTGGTAAGACGATGGAAATCGATTAATTAGCTTAGCTTTTCCTTGAATCTTAATGTCTGTTAATTGATTGATTGGTTGAGGGTTCTCGTTTTTTTTCTATTAATTAACTTGATTTTATGGACTACCGATTAGGATTCTAATCGACTAGGTTAAGTTTTAATTCGAATATTCTCACGCATATTTTGAGTAGTCTATGATAGAATTGATGAGAAATGAATTAAACTATAAATACCCAAGCTAAGTATTTTGTTCGATTGATAATTCACACATTCGTTTGCGTTGCACACTTTTCATTTTCGCAATTTTACTTCACAAATATTCACAAAATACCCCTGGTTACTTCCTACAAGTTCCAACTTTTGAGGAATCCAAATTGGTTCTCTGTGGTTCAACCCCGGACTTGCTACTTGTACTACTAGTTAGTATAAGGGGTTAGTTCGGTGCATACAAATTTTATTTGCGTAGTGTCGGGATTGGTGTCCTAATTCTTCTGGTAGTCTCGTAGTTTGTGAACATTTTTTGAATATATTATTATCAATAAAATAAATGTTATTTTATAAGCATTTACTCAATCCAATAAACTAAGATCCGTAGTTATTTTATGTAACATAAGCATGTATGTGGAGACATATAAGTGGACCATGCCTTAAGTAATAACCTAAATGGTCTGTAGTAGATGGATAAAGGAGGGATACCTTATCCTGATGAAACTACAAATACGGCCCGCTTTGTAAAGTCCTACAAATGGTCTAATCCTGACCATTCATGTAGAGACATGCGAGCGAGGGTATCCTATACAAAGAGTTTGTATAAGACTGGACCACGAAATGATTAGTCTCTTTGTATAAAGTCATTGATAATTGAGACTTACATTTCACTAGAATGACCATAGGTGGCATGACCTTAATCCTGGGTGAGTTAAGAACTCCTGCTCATGAGGGAGGTCCTTTGATTTGTATGGGTGAGACTGGTCAAATTGTCAACTCAACAAGCCTACCATTTTAGGGATTCGTTTAATTGGGGAGCTGGGAACTCAGCTACACAAGACAACATAGTGGCCATACCCTCTCCTGGCCCGAGAGGACTTAATCATAGTAGGACTATGACTTATTATTCATTAAAAAATCAGTTGTACTTAAGGAGTTAGATGTAATTACACGGGGAAAAACGGTGAATTGGTCCAGTTGTACTTACAAGCGATTTGTGAAGGGTCATCGCACTGTTGGTTAGTCATATGGACACAGAAATATATCTATAATGTGAAGAGTGCAGCTATCAGTCTTTAGTGGAGTAACCAACTATTAACGGATGGCGAATATTGTGAATAAAGAGTTTAATCAGTTATTCACGTACCATTGGAGCTTCAAGCTACAGGTCCATGAGGTTCCCTTGGTAGCTCAATGGGTTCAAGTTAAGAATTAGATTTTGGGTTAGTTTGAAGTATTCAAATTAACAAGAGGAAATTCATGTGACATAATTAATTTGATATATTAGATAAATTAATTGGAGGAATTAATATAAATATGATTTATATTAAATACCATAAAGTATAACTATGGTTTATATGTTTCATATGATGAAATATTAAAACTATAGGTTATAAATATAATATGATAAGTTGGTTATTATATTTATTTATAATATATTAATTATATGATAATTAATTATTCTTTTTCTTTAACAACCGCATTGAGTGGGAGGTTATTGGAAGTTTTATGGTAACTGTGAGATAAAAGGAAAATGGTTTTTCAAAATACGAAGGTTGATGTAGATCGATCTCACAAAGAGGATAACAAGTAAAAGTGTTTTATTAAACAACAGCATAGAGAGCATACACGATCGAGTTCTAAGTTTACTATACGATAGTTACTCGTTTACTCATTGCTACACGATGAGTAGCAAGTCTATATGATAGGCTTCTTCTTACTAAACGTTCGAGTATCTAGTCTATGCGATAGACTTCATCCATCTCCCACTTTTTCGATCGTCTACCTCCTTCATTTCTCTATCCAAAGTCATACATAGCCTACAACTCCTGGTTTCTCACATCAAGAATACTAAGGTAACTCTTGTGGTGGTGTTTTAGTTCCGTTCGAGGGTCGAGGATCGAGTTGGACTCATAGTGACTGAGATTCATCCAACCATTCGTTGAGATCAAGTCCTAATAATTGCGTTCAAGTTTGTGCTGTTGAACCACTTGCTGAACAATCGAGGGATACTTGAAGAAAGGTTCTTCAAAGGTTTGCATACTCTATCCCTTGTCTGTTCATTTAAAGAATCATGTTTTAATTTAGTTTATGCATAATCATTTCTGTTAGACTATAATTGTTTGTGTTCTTTCTCAATGGGATTTGGAACAATCTGCTTCCGCTCCCTGGATCTCTATGTTTAGATTTCCTTCACGTAGATGCGGATTCACGGACGACAGTGAATTTGGTGGCCGACGAAATTGGTGCCATTGTCAGAGAGCCAACATATTTCTTAACAAGAGAAATAGTTGATTGAGGTATTGCAGAAATAAAAGCTGGCCATTGTATGGACGTCGGCCGACATAAAAGGTATTAGCCACATTGTGTGCATGCATCGAATTTCTTTGAAAGATGGAGCTAAGACTTGTTGACAGCTTCAATGATATCTGAATCCTGTATTGAACGAGGTAGTAATGAAAGAGGTCTTCAAAATCTTGGATGCAAGTGTTATCTATCCTATTCCTGATAGTGAGTGGGTTAATCCTATTCATGTAGTGTCTAAGAAAATGGGTATTACTGTGGTAAAAAAATTGTGAGTGTAGTCTAATTCCTATTAGGGTTCAGAATGGGTGGAGGATGTGTATAGATTTTAGAAAAATAAATGATGTAACTAGAAAGGACCACTTCCACATTCCCTTTATTGATCAAATGCTTGAAAGGTTAGCTGGTAAGCCTTTCTTCTGTTTCCTTAATGGTTTTTCGGGTTTCTATCATATCCCAATTAACCAAGAGAACCAACAAAAGACAACCTTTACAGGTTCCTATGGCACCTTCGCTTTCAGAAGCATACCATTTGGACTATGTAATGCTCCTAGCACCTTTCAGCATTGCATGATGTCCATATTTTCTGAGTTTATTGAAAAATGCATGGAGTTTTTTATAGATGACTTTACTGTATATGGAGACTTGTTTGCTGGTTGTCTGTCTAATTTGTCTAGGGTGCTAAAAAGATGCATTGAGTCTAGCCTGGTTCTTAATTTTGAAAAATATCATTCCATGGCCTCACGTGGCATTGTATTATGGCATATAGTATCTGAGCATGGCATAGAGGAAGACCCTGCCAAGATAGATGTTATTGCTAAGCTCCCTTACCCCACAACTGTGAGGGAGGTTCATTCATTTCTTGGTCATGCAGGTTTCTTCCGCATGTTCATAAAAGACTTTAGTAAGATTGCTCAGTCGTTGACCTCTCTTCTTCAAAAGGATGTGGCCTTTGATCAATGATGATTGCAGGAGAAGTTTCGATGTGTTAAAGAACATCTTCTTCAAAAGGATGTGTACTCCAGTCATTCAGGCTCCTCGTTGGGATCTTCCCTTCGAGATTATATGCGATGCAAGCGACCATGTTGTAGGAGCAGTGTTGGGGCAGAAGGTTGACAAGAAACATCACGTCATATACTACGCTTCAAAGACCCCCAACTCGGCTTAGTGCAGTTACATCACGACAAAAAAGGAGTTTTTAGTAGTTATTTTTGTTTTTAGAAAAATTTCGCTGTTATATTATAGGATCTGAAGTTATTGTCTTTTCTTATCATGCAACCTTGTGTTATCTAATGTCAAAGAAGGAGATCAAGCCTAGATTGTTGAGGTGGGTTCTTCTCCTTCAGGAGTTTAACCTGAGACTTCAAGACAGGAAGGGATGCGAAAATACCATTGTCAATCACCTGAGCAGAATAGTAGCTGATGGAGGTTGTTTCAGTTCTGATGGAGACTTACCTGACCACACTTTGATGCAGGCAGACGGTATTTCCATGACTCCCTGGTACGCTGATATTGTGAATTACTTGACCACTAGTAAGTTCCATCATGGAATGAATAAACATAGGCATGATAAAATCAAGAGTGAGTCGAAGTATTATGTTTGGGAGGACCCTATTCTGTGGAAATTTTGTTCAGGTCAGGTAGTTAAGAGGTGCGTCCCTAATGATAAGTTCTTTTTTGTTCTAGAATGTTGTCATAAGCATGCATGTGGTGGACACTTCAATCCCAAAAGAACTGCCAAAAAAGTCTTAAATTCTGGTTTATATTAGGACACATTATTTAGGGAAGCATATTTTGTCTGTAAAACGTGTGAACGGTGTCTGAAATCTGGAGGATTGTCCCATATGAATGAGATGCCACAATTCTCTGTCCTTTTCTATGAAATATTTGATGTTTGGGGGATTGACTTTATGGGGCCTTTTCCTTCTTCTTATGGGTATGAATATATTTTACTGGAAGTGGATTATGTTTTCAAATGGGTGGAAGAAAAGGCCACAGTTACTAATGATGCTAAAGTGGTTGCAGGTTTCTTGAAGACTAACATTCTATGCAGGTTTGGCTTCCCTAAAACAATCATCAACGATCAAGGATCACACTTCTGCAATCGGGTCATTGCCTTCTTGTTGAAGAAGTACGATTCAACATCGTATTGCCACTTCATACCACCCTCAAACTAATGGGCAGGCGAAAGTGTCCAACAAGGAAGTAAAGACCATTTTGGAAAAGGTGGTCAGCCCAGGAAGGAAGGATTGGAGCCTCCGACTTGACGATGCTCTATAGCCTTACAGGACAGCATTCAAGACTCCTATTAGGATGTCTCCTTACCGGATGGTTTGTGGAAAAGCTTGCCATCTTCCAGGTGAAATCTAACACAAGGCTTATTGGGCAGTCAAAAAGTGCAATTGGGACTTAGAGGCAACTGGGGAGGCCAGACTTCTATAGCTTCAGGAGTTAGAAGAGCTCAGGTTAGAGTGTTTTGATAATTCTTTGATTTATAAGAAAAGAGCGAAGGATCTTCGTGACAGAATGATTGCACCCAAGAAGTTTCAGGTAGGGCAAAAGGTACTTTTATATAACTCTTGATTGAAATTTATGTCTGGTAAACTCCATTCCAAGTGGCTTGGCCCATACCATAAATATTTGCGCTACCTAAAGGCAGCCAGGATTTAAATTTATTTGCTTTCTAGGGTAGATTTCAATTCAGTAATTTTTTTTTATTTTTGTTGAGCCTAATTCTTTCTATTCTTCTCATTTGCTAGGATTTTTTATGGAAAGAAGTTGATTCAAGTGTTCGACATCCTTCCTCCACTCTATTGTCCAAGGAAGTATTATGATCCCTCATGCTTTATTTTGATTACATTGGGGACAATGAGTGTTTTAAAAGTTGGGGGTGGGATGTTTGGATTTTTGGGCTATTTTTTTTTTAATTTGATGATATTATTGGGGTCCTTGAGCGCTGTGCTCATACAATGCTTGCTTGATTGAGTTTTTCTCGTTGTTTTGTTTCTTGCGATGACTAGTCTATGACACACTCGTATGAATCGTTTTTGCATAAGAATAGGTTGGATGAAAGGATTCATAATTTATATGATGTTAATACTGCTTAATTAAGCTAGATTTATCGATTAATTAAACTAGATTTATCTAAGTTAGAATAGTAGACATATTGAGTTGGCAATCTGGCCACTCTCACCCATACAAATCAAATGATCGCCTTCATAGCTAGGAGTTCATAACTCACTTAGGATTCAGGTCCTGTCACTTATGGTCATCCTGGTGAAATGTAAGTCTCTACTATTAACGGTGTTATATAATAAGACTAATTATTTCGTGGTTCGATCTTATACAAACTCTTTGTATAGGATACCCTCGCTCATATGTCTTTACATGAATGATCAAGATCAAACCATTTGTAGCACTTTACAACACTTGTAACATCTACAAAGCGGGTCGTATCTGTAGTGTCACCATGATAAAGTACCCAGCTTTAACCATTTAGGTTATTTTTTAAACAAGATCTACCTGCATGTCTCTACATACTTGTTTAAATTACATAAAATAACCTAGGATCTTAGTTTATTGGATTGAGTGTATGCTCATAAAATAATAACTATTTTATTAATAACAATTTGTTTATACAATGTTTACAAACTACATGATTACAATAGAGATTTAGGACACCAATCTCAACACGGCAAACATCACAACAATTAAAAAAAAAATTGTACAAGCCAAATCTCCAAAACTGCCATATTTCTCTAATTATTTTCAAAATTACAATATTTCACTAATTATTTTTTAAAGTTACAATTTTCCTCCAACCTCCAACTCTCTCAACTAACTTTACCACTCTATCCGACGGATGACCCAATCTCCTTCGCCATAGCTCAAATTCAGATACTTCTGGAACCTTCACTGTATGCATTGTAGGAATTCCTCGTAAATATTAAAGTCCATCATTTCGTTCACCAATGAAAAACAGGCTCCTAGAATTTTGATCTTGTATAGCACATAAAGAAGGTGTAAATCGAACAAAACAATTCGCATCATCAATTTGTTGTGACACCGATATTAATTGCATTGTAAAGCGGGTACAAATAGAACATGTTCAAGTGCGAAATCGGAAAGGACAACACTCCCTCCATTGTGACGACTGCTTTCTTCCTACTTGACATGTTTATAGGACTTGATTGAATTGTGTATGTATGAGTGAGAAATTTTAAATTTTCAGTTGTATGACAAGATGCTCCAGTATCAATATATAATTCACTCCATGTGAACAAAGTTAATATGAAAATCCAACTAGTAGATGCTCCAAGGTGTTTATCACCAAAAAAAAAAAAAATCAATGAAAATCAATGCACAATTCCAAAATCGGTGAGGACACAATTATTCCATCCACCAATAGATTGGATAATTTTCCTTTGCAAATAGATAACCACGTATACAGCACCAAATTGGGTGCCTTCAAATTGAAATCCAAGATGATTTGATGAACCGAGGTGGCAAAAATAGAGTATTTTAGCGACGATAAAATTTCAGTACCGGCGAATGAGTTCGGCGGCAGTAATATAAAAGAAAATTTTATGTTTGATATGCTCTGATACCATGTGAGGAAAACTATTTCCTTTGGTTTTCATTTAGAATGAGAGAATTTTGGTGAAAACCAAAATAGATATTAAAGTACGTAAATGAAAAAATATACAAATCAAATAAAGAAATATATTTCCTAATAAGATAGGAAGCAAATATGAAAATATATTTCCTAACATATTTTCATTAAACAATTGTTTTCATAATGTTCATTAAACAATTGCTTATGACAGTTTTTTACAGGTAATAGTAGCTTTATTTCTTTTTATATATTTACATTTCCAAAATGTTCTTTAAATTTATTTCTAGCTATATATATGTATAACTGAACCCTAGTTGGAGAAGAGTTTTCATCTTTCACAACTAGCATCCTTTTTGGAAATTCGTTAAAATAGTTCTATTCGACTTTTTCTCATTTCACATCCAATTTATTGACAGGCTTTCTTGGTGGAATCTCGACCTGGATGAAGATCGTAATTGTATTTTCCCAAACCTTACGTAGTATCTAATCTTCTTCAATTTTAAAGGAATTTTAGGTTTTTTAATGATTGATTTTTATATTTATGATGAATCTTCATCAGTTGCCTGACTTTTTTTAACCAAAAATTTCTAAAAATATAATACTTTTAATATTTATAATGAATCATACTTATAAATCAGCCAAATTTGACTTTAATGTCCAAACACCTAAAGAATTTAAATTTCAACTTTGAGGTTAGAAATTTTGAGCTCACTTGACTAATTTTGATGTTGTTTTAAAAACTTTTGTGCAACTTTTTGAGATCTAATTGTTGGAAGATGACTTATTCGACCCTTTGGTTGCAAGTTTGGCTCTCCAGTTTGATTACACAGTACTTTTCATCATCCTTTTTTTTTATGTTAATTTTGGCAAATGAATTCAGTTGCTATTAGTCATTTCTCTTCATTTTGATAAACTTACCTACTAGGGTTTATAAGTTTGTTTTCCTGTATATTTATATGTATATGTATAATAACTTTATAACTAAATTGTGGGGATAGCTTAGATGGGAGAGCATTGAATCAAAGATGTGAAGGTCATGTTCAATCCCATCTGTTGCATATTTTTTATTTTTATCATATTTCATATGTAGCCTAAAAAAGAATTATGTGTATGTTTGTATACCTTACATGTACTTTAATATAAATCTTAAAAATCAAATAGTGGGGATCCATATTCATCGCATTTTAGTGTATTCATTATTGTGTTGTCTAATTTATTGGATGCCATGAAAAAAATTGAAAATATGTTTTTGGCATGTTGTTGATTTTTGCCATCAAATATGTTTTTTATCCAATATAATTAATATCTTGAGCATTTGAATTTTGAATTTTATAGATAGTCTTCATGGGATTCAAATGACCGTTAATCTTCAATTATTTATTACTAGTTATAATTTTGATTAATTAGCACTTTTTGTCTTTCTGAGTTCAACATGTGTTGTTTGGAGTTGTTATCCTGTAACCTTTTGGTTCAGATCTTTTTCCATCATATGGTCGTTGTCAAAATGTGGATATGTGAAGAAACGAAGACAATAAAAATATTCCAACAATGAAACTGCTTTGACAACTTCTATAAATGAAACAGTATACAATATCCTTATATTGTCATTAAGGAGAAATACAAAGAGCATTCAGTGTGTAGACTAAAGAAAAGCCTACCGGTTGAAACAAGCATTGAGACAATGATACAAGAAGTTTGAGTCTGTTATGGGTGAGCATGCTACAAAAAAATTGCATCCAACTCTTATGGACAAAAAAAATCCAAAAGATTACATAATTTAGGAAAGACTATCAAATAGGAAAGACAAATTATCAAATTTTACACAAGATTACTTGACTTGTGAAAAGACAAAACACATACAACATCAGTCTTGTCTTAATCGAGATTCCACTAAGTCCAAAACAACCGATAGTTTAAATGTACGAAGAAAAGAAGTCAAATTTTTATTCAAATCTCAGAGAAGATCGAGAAAACTATTTTCAAGAGCTTCCTAAACGTGTGCTTAGTTGTGAAGGTAAAAACTAAAAAGGGTTATGAAAACTAAAATGTTATTTCTAATAATGTCTCCGAAAATTTAAAATCTAAAAAGGTAGTTTTCAAAAATTAGTTTTTATTTTCTGAAATTAACTGAGAATTCAAATGTCTATGAATAAAAATTGTGATAAAACACAATTTTCAAAAATCAAAAACAAAAATTAAAATGACTACCAACTATTAAATCCTCCATTGTGAGCTCTACTAGATTAAGAGATGAAGCAATGAAGCTCATTCTCGGTGGCAACTCAACAAAACATACTCTTCCAACGTATACCTCATCTGCCCTAAAAGGAACCACATGTCTTCCTTAAAAAAAAACATGAGGTCAGTATTGAAATTTTCCTTAAAATATAATTTTACATCAATATTGGTTGATGTTAATACGTTGGTGAAAATTATGGCCCAGATGAACAAGAACTGCATCCACAATCAACAATGACTATAAATTGAAAAATGAACAGCATTCTTAACTCAACCCTAAAGAGAGGAACAAAATTAGGTCTTCTGGAAATTCCACAACAAACACCAAACAAAGAAAACTGGCATTTACTCCATCGCCCATTACATTGGTATCCAACTAAAAGGCTTGTGAATTTGTCCCTTCAAAAACCAGCTCTCATGAATTTGTCTACGAATTAGATATAAATATATAAGAAAAAACTATCACCAGAAGCCAAACCATGGTTGAACAAAACTACTCGTTCATCACTCCTCTTCAACAACAGTTCCCTTTTCGCTCACATAAATACCATCAAGGAACTTCCTGATATCTTTGTTCTTCACATGGCATTTCTGTCACCCAGAAGATAAGAAAAAAGTGAGCATCAAACCGACTATTCCTGAGCAGGCACGTTTTGCAAGCAAGAACCAATCCAAATGTAGCATGGGAAAGAAAGATACCTGGTTAATCAAGGCAGCAGAACGAGATACAAGCTCAATATCGTTACCATCCAAGATTAACTCATCCTTGACCTTCTCCGATCGAACAATAGATACTCCATCAAGCATATCTACTTTTCGCACCTATTGCACAAAGAAAATGGAATCATTGCATCCACACAGATCAAATAGTCTTGAGAAAAACAATTTTACAGAGGATAATTATATTAATAAAAAGGATGGGGTTTTTCATAAAATTAAATTGGAATATGGACTTGATCTGTTTAGATACTTGTTGGAACATAAGGTACATGGCCTATGGATGAAAAAATCAAATGACCGTATTCAATGCAATCATAAATTATGTCTTTTTCATGCACTCAAACTCAATGTTTCTATCAGACTCTCTCGCTCACTTTCTAGTCACAGTCTCTCTTTCACGTTCTCCTCAATCATCTGACCTCTTCCCCTCTAGGCATCTCCTCCTGATTGTTCTTAAGATCTATCTCAACTTCCTAGTACCCAAAAATTGTTTTACCAAACAAAGTTTTCAATTGTTTGTTACCCCTCGCATTTTCCACGTAGTCACAAGTCCTAGTGCCTGACTTTTTGGCGTTTATATTTCAATTTCCCAGCCTAGTGGGTGATTTTATGTTTTAGCTGAAGGTTATTGACTTGTTCAGTTCTTTAAATCTAGCAAATGGTTTCCGCATTTTTCTTGAATTTAGTAATTTGAGTTGCTGACTTGCTGCAAGCATCTTTGTATTTTTCATTCCTGTCAATAGAACCTTATTTGATTGCATTTTTTGTTGTCAAAAACATCTCTCAACCAAAAAAAATGTCCCTACAGTAGATTACACTGAAGCATAATTTTACATGAGTTAGTTAAAGGCTATACATTGAAAAGAATTCCAAGCACAGAAGATAAACTGCAACCCTGATGGCGAATCATGAAATCAGGTACAGACAATCTAAAAATGAAACACTATTCTGCCTTTTTTAGGAAATAAAATATCCTCTTGGTTTTTATCTTAAATACTAACTAATCACAAAAGGAGAAAGATAGAATACTAGACTTCACAGTGCTACGGATTCATACATAAACAAGTTTAGATCAGTAGTCGCTTAATCCTTCTTAACCGTTAAGCCTGAAACATTCGGCATTCAATTATGATAAAATGCAAACGCAGCAGTAAATATGAATCCAGAATCCAGAATCCAGAAACCAACATCCAGATAGTGCAACGAGAG